>NW_017307080.1:373925-411094 GCF_000935625.1 Nanorana parkeri
ATATATGTATATAAATATTTCAAAGAGATCAGCTTACTGTAAATAATCATATCAATAGGAGCGAAGGTTTCAAAACTTTTAAAAAATTTGCAATGATATTACATTGCTTTACTGCTCCTTTTCCCAATGCAAGTCTTTAGGTGCCCATACACCTTACAACCATCGCAAGACTTTTGTCTTGCGATGGTTGTAAGGTAATAAAAAATACGTACAATTTGCTCATCTTGGACAGGCAGATTATACTTGTGATCATCGCATGCCCGCCCCCCTGAGGGGCAGGCTTGTGATGACTGCAATGCTGAACGGGCAGTGTGCGCTTGCCGGCCCGTGCGGCATTTGTCTTACGAGCAGACCACAAACCCGCCGACAATCGTACGATTCTTGGAGGGTTTTCGAGTCTGCTCGTAAGACAAAAGACGTGCGACCGTACAGTAGAAATGGTCGCACACCTTCCATACACCTTGCAATTATCGTACGATCGCGGGATTTCCCGCGATTATCGTACGATAATCGCAAGGTTATGGGCACCTTTTGAGTCAGCTGAATCAGTGAAAACAATGCACTTCCTGTGTGGCTGATCACACATCACAACAGATGTTAAGAGAGGGCCAGAGTCCTTTCACTGAGCTACTGAGAACTCCCTCTAGCCACTAACCTAAAATGCTCTATATTTAATACAATATCAAATACGTGGAAAAATAAGCATTAAAAAAATCTGAAATGTCACATAAAATTACTTTACTTTATACACAGTAATAATACACTGCCTGGCCAAAAAAAAAAGTTGCACACTGTAATATTTCGTTGGACTGCCTTTAGCTTTGATTACAGCACACATTCGCTGTGGCATTGTTTCAATAACCTTATTCAATGTCAGAACATTTATTTCCATCCAGAGCTGTATTATTTTTCACCAAGATCTTTTATTGATGATGGGAGAGTCAGACTACTGCATAAAGTCTTCTCTAGCAGATCCCAAAGATTCCCAATGGGGTTAAGGTCTGGACTCTGTGGTGGCCAATCCATGTGTGAAAATGAGGTCTCATGCTCCCTGAACCACTCCTTCACAATTTGAGACTGATGAATCCTTACATTGGTATCTTTGAAATATGCCCGTGCCATCAGGGGAAAAAAAATCCATTGATGGAAAAACCTGGTCATTCAGTATATTCAGTCTGGCAGCTGACCTCTTATCTATTACCTATTATCCAATGGAAGACTAGATCCAGTTGGTGAAGTTTTTTGGCCAGGCAGTGTGCAAAATACTGGCCTCACCATACCTCCCCTTTCACTCGTGATGAGCCATTATCGCATTGTTGATGTTGGGTGTATATGGAAGTTCATGAAAATTACATAAAAAAATCTATACTATATAGTTAAGGGTTTCGAAAAAAGCCAGTTGTAATATTCACAATCTATATGTGGATATCTCCATCGTTTACAGTATATTATACAGTATGCACCTCATATTTATAAGTAATGTCCAATATAGTGTCCTAATAACAAATTACTTGCATGCACGTTAGCCATTTAGAACTAAAACTATTGTTTCCCTACAGCTACCAAACAGATTCAGACTTTCAGATTTCAACCATCATTTTCCAGCTCAAGCCTGAATCTAACTGGTGATAAGGGATGGGCATACCATTTGTGCAGAATGTGCAGCTGCACGAGAGCCCTCTGAGAGTTGGTGGCCCATTCATTCTAAATGAGGGCATTGAAAGTGTTAGGAACTGAGTGCCGTCTTAAACCAGTTGCATATGAGAAAGTTCAGGGTATGAGCATAAATCTGTCTATTCATCTATCTGTCTTTACCGAGTAAATAAGTACGTTTGTACCTGGGCAGTAGCTGAATGGGGGCCCAGAAATTAGCACAGGGGCCCCTTGGTGACTGTGTCTGCCCCTGCTGGTGATTGGTGGTAGTTTCTTCCAAGTTTATTTAAACTGGAAGGAACGACATATGCAAACTTGAAAGCTTGCCAATATCTGCTCATTTCAGCTGCAATTTATTGCCTTGAGGGTTTCCTATTATTATATTGCTTGGCATTGTGATTGATGTATTTGAAGACAATAAACCTAAAACAAAATTAAGCATATTGATAAATAATATTCACAGGTATTGGTGTAAGTTATCTGATGCTCTGCTGTGATTGTAGAGTGAGCGGTTTGCATAAATAACTCACATCCTGATCAATAATTGAATTGAATGGCATTATAATCTGTTTCTTCCCCTGCATGAAATGGCTTATATAGACAAAATGAAAATACAAAAAAAGAAATACATTGTGAAATGCAGTATCTCAAATTTTAGGTAATAGAATTTAGCTTAGGATTTTATATTATATATTGCAATTTACTAGTGCTTCGATGTGGTGGCTGCATTAGATTTCTTTTTTTATGCTTTTATCCTTTTATTTTTACCTGGTAATCCTGCAAATGACTCACTTCCTGGCCCTGGGTGGCTTTGCTCCTCCACTGTACCTATGGAGGGAGTCATGATGCCATCAAAGCTGGACTTTACACATGTTCTGATCTTTTTCGTTACAGGGGTATTGGGGGGATTAGCAGTAGACGCAACAAAGATAATATTGTTTTTGCTTGCAGTTCATCTCGTGGAAGTGATAAGCACACCACATTTCTGGCAAAAGCAACAATTATTTTCTATATCTGCTGAAAATGGTATTGCCTGACAAAAAAAACTAATGCAGCCACCACATCTTCAGACCAGTAAACTGCAATATATTACATTTTTGTTCATGAGTTTAGTTATCCTTTTAGGAGTGGTTTTGTACTGTATATGCAGGAAATATGAGGGTGCCCAGTCCATCCTTTGCACAGGGCCAGATTTCTGCAAAGGCAACACAGGCCGTGGTATAATACAGCACACAGCCACCTATGCATGATGCTGCTGACTGTCAGTAACACATACTAATAAATAACAAAGTGTTCCAAACTGAGGTCCTGACTTTCAGTGCCATCCAGCTGGGTCCTCATTTTTGCTGTCCCTTAATAGTGTGTACATTTTCTTTAGTGAAATTGTGTACAGTTCACCTTCTGCATATACACCGAACCAAACCACTAGTGAAGTTTGGTGACAGCTTGACCAGCTCTTCTAGCCATCGGTTCTAGATATACTGATGCAGAGTGGGCAAACTATCCCTTGTGTTGTTATGATATCCAATCTCGTTAAGACCTGTGTTGGCGCCAGGCTTTGGGCTTGTGTGATGGCATCAGTTTGAGATGCATCTGAGATCATTCAGAACTCACTGACAGGTGCATTTAACCTGTAGTTGGCCTTTTTCAGATCTTCTTCAAGTTTGTTTTTCTTAGACTAAACACGTCTGACATGAACAAAACCCTTTGTCACAATGTTATACTAAGGATAGCCAGCTAACTATGGAGGGGAAGAAGAAGTAGGGTGACACAACATAGATGTGCTTGTACATGTACTGTGGAGGATTTATGAGATAAATACAATAGATAAATGTGTTCAAGAAAAAATTAAGCAATTCATCTCAGTTAAAAGATGTATACATCTGTCTAGCCGTGATTACAACTAGGGTCTATAGCCCTTCCAAAAACCCCATGGCAACCTTTGTCCATGCTCTTCACTTCTCTGTGGAAGAGGAATGAAAGTCAGACAAAACATTATAATGTGGTGCACATATAGCCATGTACTAAAATCATCTTCAGGCATTGGGCAGCTTGGTGGATAAGAAGTCAGCAATTGTGTCCTGCAGCGCTGTGTCCTGGCTTTAAATCCCATCAGGATTTCTGTCTGTATGGACTTAATATGTTATCCCTGTGCTTGAGTGAGTTTCCCGAGTGGTTTAGTAAACTGGCATTTGACCAAACTGGCTCTAGTGGTTGTGTATGTGTATTTATTGGGGGCGCACCCTACTGTCAGTGTAATCTTCTGCAGTTGCAGAGAGTAATGGGAATACATTGCATTAAGTGTGAGTTATATAAATAGTAAAATAATGATGATGATGATGATGATGATGATGATGATGATGATTGGTGTTATATATAATACTGCAGTTTTCTCAAAGTTTTTATAAACTTTCTCATTTCCACTTTGTTTCTTCATTATTTAGGTGCTCTGTATAGAAAATGCACTTAATATTTAATTTCCTTGTGGGAACATAGCTTTTATCTTTAATTTACTCCATTTGTTATACTTCAAAAATGTTCATATATTTATTTTCCATTGCTATCAGATTTTGCACACTTCCTTATTCTCACTTTTTATGGTCATAAAGCCCCTGCTGTGCTGCAAATGGTAACATAAAAACGCTGTACATTTGTCAGTGGCACTCTGGAGCACTGTTGAAGCTGCTAATTGTCTACCGTCTCTGGTATTTGGTGTGTGTGTGTGTGTGTGTGTGTGTGTGTGTGTGTATGTTTGGGTCAGTGCTTGAATAAACAGTAACCATTAAATCCCATTAGAACCCTTGCTATTTATTACTGAAATGCAGTCAGTCTGCATATACAGTAATAAATATGCTGCAAATTAGCTAAACTGCTAAGTACAGCAGGAAGAGTTAAATACCATTTGTGTGAGAGAGCCACGGTTTTACTTTCCTATATGATGGCGGCACAAGGTATTTAAACCCTTACTGTAGCACTTAGCAATGTTAAGAAAGGAAAAGAGACCCATAGTTCCTACTGTGTACAGCCTTGTAATAAATAACGAGGGTTCAATAGGGCTTAAAGCAAAATAACCATGTGCATAGGGCACCACCTCACAGAGGTTTACCTTAACTATTAACAAAAATTTAGCTTATTTGTGTATCACTCAACTATAGATTCTCAAATCATCTCTGAATTCATGCTGACACTGTCCTTCCTGCTGAAGGGGGGCTACTTTTGTTCCCCATGGCCCTGTGTATGTTGTAAAGTAGTCACCGCTCCAAGCTTGCTGCCGTGATAGACTACAATCTTAATACAAATTAGCTAACTAAATGCGAGATTGTAGTCCATCACAAGAGCGAGCTAGGAGCGATGGCTACTTACAACTCAGCACAAATTCAGAGATGATTTGGGGATCTACAGTTGAGTGATACACAAATAAGATACATTTTTGTTAAAGTACATGAATGGATTTTTAGGATCTAAATCCTGAGTTTAGTGCCACTTTAAATATTGCCCCACCACACTCATGTTTATTTGAGTTATTTGTAATTGTCGTTTCTGTCATGTTCGATTTTAATCTGAATTGCTAAAATGTTTTCTTTTGATGAGTGACTAAAGTCTAAAAGTTTGGTTTGAGATAATATCAGATCTTGTTTTGTCTTAAAACCATTAGTAGGATGATTACAAATAGATTTCAATAAATTTTTGTATGTGCATTTTTTTCTGTTGCTCTAGTTACAAGTAAATCTGGCCTGGAAGAAAACAGAATTTTTAATGTTGTATTTCACCTTCTGCACTGATTGCGTTTAATATCTTGTCAGTTAAGCAATGGAAGGGCTGAGTGGTCACCACTGTTGGGATTTGCTTAGGGAATCAGTTGGCCGGAAATCTGGCCCTGGCCCTTGGGTGATGTTTGAAAATGCACCTCGATGTGCTGAAGGCCTGAGGGGAGATTGTAGGGAATACAATTGTAATAATCAGTGTGAGGGACTGTGCACAAGAATAGAGCTACTGTCTCCATGGTATCTGTATGAAAACAGAAACATGAGGCCATGATGTTCTTTTTCTCTGAACCACCAACTGCAATCTGCTCAGTCCAGCATTTAGAATCAGAGGTAAGGTCTAGTTACGCCCCTGAGTGTATGTATATGTGCATATGTCAGATGGGGCCTCATGTTTAAGTTTCGCCAAAGGCCTCACACAGTTTAGAGCCACCTCTGATCTGCAGTCACAGTTTGTGTATTCTGCAAGCAGTGGGGGCCAGCTGTTAGAATACAATAGGGAGATTCTTTCATCCACGCTTTTTAGTATGAATGGGTGGATTAAGTGACTTCTCTCATTCAGTCCATGGGGCTCAATGAAAAAAATCTTAAAGTGTATGACTAGCTTTGTGCATCTTCCAATGGGGACACCTATTCTTGAGACAACTATGAGGGGATTCCCCTTTAATTTAGAGAGATTTCCTCTGACTTATTGTTGAACTTTCAGGAAAAGAAGCAAAGAAAAATCTCCTCAATGTAATGCCTAAAAAAATGACAGGGGTTTTAACCAATGACTGCTTAATGATCAGCATCAGAAACACAGGACCTTCTCCATTCTGGATAGTCCTTACACTTGCATCCCCCCCACTCCTTCGGTTTGCACCACCTTGACTTTTAGGGCATCTGTACAAAATATATGGTGTCACAGTCTGTATGTCCATTGCTGTATCTGCAGCTTTGAAAGATGGCAGATTGCCAGTTAGGGCCTGCTCCTGTAATGCTGAACAAGAAAACACATCTGGAAGGCTACAGATAATAGGTAATATAATGAGCACCAGCTTAACTAATGTGAAATGAAGAGAGTACACAAGATTTAAACTCTCAAAGCTACATGATAAGTGAAAAACCATAAATAGATGCCATCTGTTGTACAAAATAACACCCTCTAATCACATGGCAGACTTAGCTCATCTCTCACACATCATTATGGGTGATGAGTTAAAGTAGGGAAAGAGAACATGACGCTTTAAAGGAGTACTCACGGTCCGCACTGTAGTCATCCACTAAAATAATCTCCTGAATTAGATTTGAAGGGCTTCGAATTAAAACGCTGTATCAAATAAAGGAAATAACAGTTAGCCTTGTGAATTCAGCACTGACACATAAAACGTATTTGGCTGCATACAAGTTCTACTGTATAATGTAACCATGCCTAAAGTTAATTTAAGCTTTACAGAAGGTACACCTAATTTATAGTGCTCAATTCTTGAACAGATGGTCATTTGAGACTATTGTCCTAAAATAAATCTAACAATGAGTTTTTATTTGCAAAATATATCTCTCAGCGTTATGAACGGTACCTCAATATTGTTATTGAACATTCCATGACATACAAACTCATAACGAAAAAATAACAGTGCGCATTTGATGCCTTATTATTAATATAAATGTAGTCTTAGATGATGTAGATTTATATAATTGTGTAACCCGCAACATGAATGAAACGCGTTATACCTTTCTAGTGTTAGCAGAATGTACATATTGGATGAATGTGTGAAAAAGAGATAAAGGAACTTGTAAAAAATGTTTTGTCACCATAGAAATTGTGGTTAGAATGGCACTTTAATATGGGAAAAAAATCTAAATTTAGCATAGATTTGAGTAACACTCAAGAAGTGTTGCGGTTATTAAACCAATAAAGCACTTTGCTTTTTTCTTACTGAATAGGCCAGACAGTATCACAAAGTTACATAGTTGTTAAAGCTGTAATACATTTTTTTTCCATAATGAATCCAGATAAAAAAATATACATTACCCAGCAAAGCATTTCTTTGAAAGAGAACTATGACCTAACCTTTTTTGCCATAGTTCTCTTCAGGGTGACAGGAGGACATATACTAATGTCCTCCTGTGACCCAAAACTCAGTATATAGTGGGCTACATGCTGAGAGCGCAGAGCTGCGCCACAGCCAGGACGGATCCCGACAATATTGTCAGGATCCACCCCACTGGCTGATTGACAGCTGGCTCTGCCTCTCTAGAGCCAGCTGTGCCCGCCTTCACCCCTGTCCATTTCTCCAGTCACCGCTCTTCAGGGAGAGGATTGGGAACTCAGGTGGTATGTGATTGCTGAGTTCCCAATCAATAGAGCCGATCTGTGAAAGGCAAAAAACAAAAAGGAGCACCTCCATAGTGTAAATCTGGATTTTGATCTGGATTCATTAGGGAAAACATTATGGAAGACTTCCGCTGCTAGATGATTTGACATCCCATTGTTTTCTACATGCCTTTTTACTACCGACTTTTTGTAAGTACAATACAGTTTTGCGTTTTTATCATTAAAATTCGTTTTACACTATGGAGGCGCTCATTTTTGTTTTTTGTCTCTCAGATTGAAGGTCCTTTGACCTGTGGGAGCTGCCTCTTCAGTGTGTTCGTTACCATTGCAACTGGCCGATATTGCACGTGGAGGCGCCGGTATTGTTTCCTGTCACCCGACCTGTGGAAGCTTCAGTGTCACGAGTCGGCTTGAATTATGGGGTAGAGTGTATTTGACTGACCCCATATTTCTCCATTAAAGAAGAACTCCTGGAAATGTATTTATTAACCCTTGCAGTGGGGCTACCCCCAAACTGCAAGGGTTAATAAATAATAACAATATGCTTGATGGTGTCTATGTTTTTAAAAAAATGTTAGACTCACCAGAATCTCCAAGCTGGCTTCTTCTTAGACCGATCCTTCCGTCTCTCTCCCACCTCTGCAGCAGTCTAAGATCAGCTAAATCATCACATCTATACACAGTGTACAGACGTGCGGACACAGAAGAAGAAGGAAGGAGCGCAGTGACAGCTGGCTGGCTCGGAGCTTCGGGTGAGTATAATTTTGTTATTTTAACACCTAGGCACAAACAAGCACTTAACCCTTGCAGTGCGGGGAGTAGCCCCAATACAAGGGTTATAATAAAAAGAATTGTGGAGTTCTTCTTTAAATGGTTGCCCAAACTCTTCCAGATAACAAGGGACAGCACAGTCTCTAGCAGTGCCCCTCCACTACCTTGGAGAAGGGAGGAGTAGGGAGAAGGGGAGTGGTATCCCTTGCTGTGGTTGTATGTTTGTGGAGACACACACAGCTAGTACACACAAGGGTGGCCCCATAGGAGCCTGCAACGGAAAGGAGACACCTTAAAAAAGGAGATCAAGGGACCAGCAGATTCTGCAGGAAACGGAAACTTTTAAACATCAAGAAGCAGCATCCATTGTCGGTAATTTAATTGGCATTTTAAATAGCATAAAACATTTTTACTTTTGCGTTGTATTCAATGGCACCGCTTACACCCCCCCCCCCCCCCCCCGCAGTGCGATCGGACGCGTGTCAAAACTTTGCCAGCATTTCGTTCCACTGCAAACGCACAAAATAAGGCAAGTTTTAAGCTGTTTCAAATGCTGATTAAATCACTTACAATGGATGTTGCTCCTTAATGTTTAAAAGTTTTAGTTTCCTGCAAAATCAGCTGGTCTCCTGAGCACTGGCCCTGATATACTATTTTAGGGTGGCTCCTTTACCTTGCAGGGTTCTATGGAGCCACCCTTGTGTGTGCTAGTAATCTTTGTCTCCACAAACACACGTAAGGCAAACCACTCCCTGGTCCTCCCTTCTCTCTCCTTCCTTCTGCCTTCTTCACCCCAGTAGATGGACAGCTAATGAAGACTCCTCTGTGCACTGTAATTTTGTAAGAGACAGGAAGTTCAGGGAAGCCGAGCTGAGAGAGTCGGATGCCTGAGCGTGCCAAGATGAAAAATGTCACCTTTAGTCAATCGCTCGCACCTATAAACCCGCATGTCAGGATGCAAAGTCCATTGAGATGTTACACGTGAGCCGATTGGCTGAAGATGCAGTCTTTCATCTGGCCACGCTCAGCTACTCAAGTTCTCATACACTGCATGTGAACATCCTCGCCTCGCAGCTTTGCTTTGCTTTTCACGGCTTGGCATGCAGTGTGTCACGGACTTAACCCCTGCGAATGAGTATCTTGTCTGCAAGTTTATAGCACCCAAATGCATAACTTTGCATTTTTGGAAGTTGAACCTCATCTGCCAAGTCTCAGCCCACCGCCTATTTTATCTAGGTCTTCATGTAATGTTGCAACATCCTGTGCTGTAGTTATTTCTGTGTATTTTGTATTATCAGCAAATACAGACATTGAACTCTTAATTCCAATCTCATTGTTGTGTATTAACAAATTAAACAGCATCTAGCCCAAGACAGAGCCATAGGGCCAACCACTCACAACCCTAGCCCACTCAGAGGCTGAATCGTTTATCACTACCCTCTGCACCCATTCGTGAAGCCAGATTTCTATCCATGTACATAAACTTGACTCCATTAATGTAAAACCTTAGTTTGTTAATCAAGTATTTGTGGGGCACAGTGTCAAATGCTTTTTCAAAAGCCAGATAAATTACGTCTCCTGCCCTTCCTTTATCTAAACTACTGCTTACTTCCTTCTAGAACAGTGGTTCTCAACCCTTCTAGGGCAGGGACCCCCTTGTAACATTTGCCAAGTTGTGGTGACCCCCAACGGTAAAATTTAGGGTTGACGCCGCTGCTGCAGCGACATCTGGCAGCGTGGCGGGAGAACTGACACTGCTGTGCTAGGAGAGGGCTGAGGAGGACTCTCATCTAGTACAGCAGAAATCACACAGCGACCCACAGGTTGAGAACCGATGCTGTAACAGCTAAAATGGCAAACCATATAACACAAGCCGAGGGTGTCAGCTTTTATTATTAATAATAATGATGATAATCACTAGATGGGGACCTGATGGAGAACTGCAGATCCCCCTCTGCTGATTGACAGCAGCAGTGGGCGGGTGCTAGTTTGCTATTGCAAAGTGAAATAGCCAATAGGAATCTAGCTATGCATTCCAATGCTGATTTTTTTTTTCTGACTTACGGTGGCAGGGGCTCCGATGTTACATAGTATTTGAGGCTGAACAAAGACATTAGTCCATCAAGTCCAACCTATTAGGATCTCATTCTAGGAGTACCCGTACCCCTGTATATTACGGTCCCTTAAGAAATCGTCCAAAAGTTTCTTGAACAATTCCACATTATTTGCTGAAATCACCGCCTGTGGCAGTGAGTTCCAGACCCTAACTGATCTTACTGTGAAGAACCCCCTTCGCCCCTTGTGCTGGAATTTTTTTTCCACCAATTTTAGGTGATGGCCTCTAGTTTTTGTAACGGAGTTAATTTTAAACAGTTTATCGCTAATGTTGCTACCACCATTAAACATTTTGTACATGGAAATCATATCCCCCCTTAATCTCCTCACCTCTAATGTGAACATGTTTAAATTTAGTAGCCTTGTCTCGTAGCTCTGGTCCTCCATACCCCTAATTAGTTTGGTTGCCCTTCGCTGGACTTTTTCCAACTCAAGGACATCTTTTCTTAGTACTGGTGACCAGAACTGGACCGCGTACTCCAGATGAGGTCGAACCAATGATCTATAAAGTGGCAAAATTATAGACTTGTCCCTGCAATACATCCCCTTTTTAATACAGGACAAGACCCTGCTAGCTTTGTTTACAGCAGCCTGGCACTGCAAACTACCTTTCAGTTTGTGGTCTAACAATGACCCCCAAATCCTTCTCCATTTCTGACTTATGCACATATAGATTATTTTTTACGTAAATGCAAACACCTTTTTAATTCCAAAGTGCATTACTTTAATGTCAGAATTTTTTTTTAAAAACGATCGCAGCGAAAGGTTTACTCTGCTCGATCGAGCAGATTAAACCTTTTCGGGAGAAAGTGTTTCTCTCCCGGGCGGCCGAAAGCTGCTATCTAATAGCGGGAGACTCCCGGCGACCCCTGGCAAATTGTCTTTCGACCCCCGAAGGGGTCCCGACCCACAGGTTGAGAACCGCTGTTCCAGAATGTCTTTCAAAAACCCATGTTGATTGTTACTTATAATGTTTTCTACAACAAATTGAAGGAGATTCTCAGACACTTTGATAAATGAGACCCCCAGACATTTAGGGCTTGTGAGAACAGGTAAAGTTGTCTTTGTTAAAGCAAAGTGAACAGCAATAAATAACCCAAAATGTATTTCATAAAACCACATATATATGAGCACATTCCTTTGCAAAGTTCAGTGCCTGCTCATCTATGTTTATGTAGACCTTTATCTTTTGAACTCTGCATATTTCAATACGCATTAGTTAACAACTGACAGGAAGATCCATAAGCATTATGGGATTGCACTGATTGTTGGGCTAAAAGGTGATTTGCACTAATACATGAAAACATGGTTATGTAAATGTACACATTAAATTAGTCCTTGGTGAGTGATTTAGGACCTTTAGATGTGCAGCTAATTGTGCCAGCCACCACTTTGCTAAGCACAAAAGGTTGCATCGCGTGACAGTTTGCGTTAATGGAGCAGGCTGGCAAAGACATCTCTGAGGTAGACCCTTCAGATGGAAATTCCGGTGGAAAAAAGTGCACCACGAAAAATTGTTATCTGATCCTACTAAAAACAGCCAGACAGCGAGATCTGTGGGCAACTTGTTATCTGTGGGCAACTTAAAGCCTGCGGATTCTTGCGGCAGGAATCCCAGGTGTGCCCATTCAAGTTAATGACAGGGTGACAGCGGCCGCATCTGCCCATGGCTGTCCGCAGGTAAGTTTACCTGGTACGATTACTTTCAGATCCAGAGAGGTGATTGTCCCAGGACACAGAGAGCTTGCACCCATCTCTCCCACCCTGCAGGTAATTGTACCATGTATGATTACATGCAGACAGCCACAGAAAGATGTGCCACTGTCACCCTGTCATTACCTTCACTGGACACTGCAGCCACATCTGAACAGGCACACCTGGAATCCTTCGACAAGAATTTGTAGGTTCTTGCTGCAGGAATCCCCAAACGCACAGAAAAGCAAGTGTGCATGGAGCCTTACCCACCGACAATTTTAAAGTATAAACAATAGGGTTAGGGTTGTATATTAATTTTCTCTTCTCTCCCTGTCAAACAGAATTCTTTTTCATACCCTAAAACCATTTTTCCTGTTGTATGACTTATGTAAACTGATTCGGATATTGTACAAGCATGCCTGATATTTACTTCGTAGATCTCGTTTGTTGTCAATATCTAATATTACTATAATAACCTTAAATAGATAAATATAGAATAAAAAAAAAAAAAATACCTTCTCAGCCCATACTGTTCCTTCCCTTTGCTTATGCCATTAGAATTGCTTTACTCTCTGCTGTCACTGGGTTTGTTGCAGGCACTCTCCCACATACAGCCTCTATATTGTTATTTCAGAGCGCTCAAGGCTTCATCGGCCATCAGTCCTGGTGATGTCAGGGGTAGGAAGGGAGCAGGGAGGGCTAACTAGTTGGGAAAGCCTCTCACACACAGAGGTTGAAGAAAACTACATTACTTCTACTTGAGAAAAAGGGGAACCAAATGACACATCAAAGACAGTACAAGTGCTACTATTTACATGTTAATGATATGGCCAGCCTGCAAAGTGTAAAGTGGTGACAGCTTCACTTAAACATTTAACTTTACAGCTTTTGACGGTTGTTGGATCTATTAATCATGAGTTAAGTTGCTAATAAAAATATATATAATTTTGGTCCTCAACGGGTGCCCTTCTTAGGGTGTCTATAACATGCTTTAACTGTAATTAAAAGTTACATTTGTCACTTCTGTATAATTCCTAATCCAAAAAACGTACATAAATCTGCACATGTTTTGTCATAGGGGATTCACAACTAAAATATACATGTGCTGCTTCCAAGCAATCCACTGGAACCTCCAATAAAATGTGCTAAAATCTTTTTTTGAATCTAGGCAACACTTCAAGAATGCTCAATAAACCAATATACTGTACCACCAAAGGAATTGAAAAGCACAATGCATTGTAGCTACTCACACCCAGAGAAGGCATTTGAAATCTAACAGTCACCCTAAAGACGGGGCAGAGCCTTGGAATGCATCAGTGATGTCAGGGGTGAGGCTCTGGGATGCGCTGATCATAGACTTTGGTGGATGCTGAGACTTTTCTTTAGGCTAGCGACCACACAACAGCTGCGAGTAGCTGTCAGTAGAGATTGTGCCTCAGGCAGATAAAAAGTGCTTTAGCCCAACTCCAGCAATGCAAAACAAAAATGATATTGCTCGGTATGAAATAAAATATATAAAGTGGCTCTTCCTGTAATACTCACCTCCTCTCTGTGGCTGTTCAAACCAGACTCGCCACTGTGCAATCAAGCAATGGGGTCATCTTCCTGGTTATATGATTCCGGTGTCAGTCAAAACACTTCCTGTGAAACCAGGGCACCAAGAACCCACCCTCTAGAGGCATGCCATTGGTGAACCCTAAATTCTCAGGGAAATGCTGCAAAGAGCATGCCATATAATTATGAGTAGCAGCTTTTGGCAGCATGTAGGACCTGCCCACCACTGAGTATAAAAAGAAAGGAAGAGGATCTGTGGCATCATCTGACTGGACCAAACACAGCGGGGAAAAAGGTATATATAAAAATCCTTCTGCTAGCTTCGGTTACGGGAGCCCTTCGGCTACTCACTATAGCCCATACAGCTCCCGAAGTTGGCCGAGCGGCTCGGTAGAGCCGAAGGCATATGCTTCGGCTCGACAGAGCCAAGGTGAAATCCGAAGCTGGCCGAACGGCCGGTCGTTGGCTGGCTGAAAGCATGCTACTGACAGCTGGGCGGAGCCAGCCGTCATCTCACGGCTGGCTCCGGCCACTTGCATTGACAGATCAGCGTCCCCTGGTTACCATGTAACACTGTTCTGTGATTACAATGAGAACTCGGCAGATCGGCCGTGATATCACAGCGGCTCCGCCGAGTTCTCAGTGTGTAATGACAGTTCAGCGTCCTCTGGTTACCTAGTGACCAGGGGATGCTGAACTGCCATGAGAGCTTAGCGGAGCTGTCGCTGATATCAAAGCCGGCTCTGCTAAGCTTTCATCGTAATTATTATTATACAGGATTTATATAGCGCCAACAGTTTGCGCAGCGCTTTACAATATAGGGCAGACATTTCAATCACAATACAATTCAAGACAAGATGGTAAGGAGGGCCCTGCCCCTAATGACAGAACAGCGTCCCTGGTTCCGCCCAGCTGTCAGAAGCAGGCTGTCGGCTTTCAGCGCGGCTCAGACGAGCCGAGGCATATGCGTTCTGCTCAACTGAGCCGCTCGGCCATGTTCGGGAGCTGTAAGGGCTATAGTGAATAGCCCATACAGCAGCCCTTCGGTTCTACTGAACTAAAGGGGTCCTGGGTCCGAAGCTAGCCGAAGGATCGGCCGAAGCTACGGCTAGATCCTTCAGCTGCTTCGTGAATAGACCCCAAAGTATCAGAGGTATTTCTATTTAAAACTTTAACTGTTCCACAAAAGAATAAAAACTTACTTGTGACAAAAAATATAACTGTTACAGCTTAATTGTTTGCAAATTTCATTATATAAAGATTTATTGTATAGCAAACTTGTAATACATACTCCAAAGAAATCAATTTCCTTGTATGTTGTTTTTTTCCCCTATGTAGAACTACAGCATTGCTGTTGCTGTACATACACATGTTATCATCAACTTCAACAATGAAATATAACAGACATTCTTCAGACTGTGGCATAAAGTTCAATAGATTCTTATTCAACAGCACTTGGCATTTAAATACTTCCTTATCAGAAAGTTCATACAATGATGAGAGAACAGGGAAGGGTTTAATGTAGACATTAGCTAAGCTACAATAACAAAATGTAGGATTTGAACAATGTTATGCCATGTGCTTAGATATGCCTAATCTCCTAGGATCTAAGGACTCCAAGGATTAATATTTAGAACCTGGCAATTTAAAGCAAATCTTTGGTGAAACAAAAAAGCTCCCCTTGCAGTGGGGCCACCCCTTCACTGCAAGGTCTAACTGCTTGTTTATGTCTAGGGAACCTGTTTAAAGCAGTTTTACTTACCTGATCCCCACTCCCTCAATGGTTGGCGCTCACCTCTCTCCCCTCTGCCCCAGCTTGTGGTTTCTGCCTTAGTGTCTTCACGTATAATGCAAGGCTAATGCAAGGCTTTGGACCCTGTATTAGACATGATGACATCAGCGGGCCTTTGACCATGTAGGGGTGAAGATGTTCTGGTCCCAGTCTTGGAGCCAGCAGGAGCAGGAATCAAGTAAGTAAAGTGCTTGACACAGGTCCTCTTGACAAAAACAAGCAGTTAACTCTTGTAGTGCGGAGGAAGCCCCACCGCAAGGGGAGGTATTTTGTTTCCCCAAAGATAGGCTTTAACATTAAAGGAAACCAAGTGAATCAGGGAGGCTGCTTTTGCAAAAAATGCTTATAAAAATACCTGCATGCGTGTTCCAGGTCATTTTATTCAGAAAGTCAGGAAATCAAGCATTTAGCATTTTCAGAAGGATGCCAGTTATGGCAGCCTCCACATTTCTCCTGGCTCTTATAAGGCTGTAGAAATTGGTTCCTATTTCTTAGTTAATCAAGAAAAACATAATTGATGGTGATATAGCCTATAATACATGGGATTTCTGAGTAACTGCAGTACTGCATCACTACTTCAGGAAATCAAGTGTAGCTTCCTTCTCTTTACTAGACGAAGATGTATTGCATACAGGAATATTCTGTTACACCATCAAGTTGTTGGAGCCTGTAAATGAAGAGAACATGCCTGCTTGTTAATGAGGCTG
Organism: Nanorana parkeri; assembly: GCF_000935625.1. Classification (NCBI taxonomy): domain Eukaryota; kingdom Metazoa; phylum Chordata; class Amphibia; order Anura; family Dicroglossidae; genus Nanorana; species Nanorana parkeri. The sequence goes on from NW_017307080.1 coordinate 390,294, forward strand.
CAAAACAAGTCTAGCGTTTTTTCTGATCCTACATAAGAGCTTCACTGTACATGATCTTGCGTGCAAGGCAGTTGCCTGACATCCAAGGATGACCAAGTCATCCTTTAGCTTGTGCTCACCTCTTGATAGTTCGGAGAAGAGTAGAACGAGCCTCATTGTGAAAAGTGATAATAACACTGGTAGATGGAAGGTCGGCATCGTAATGCACAGAGGTGCACCTGGTAAGAAAAAGAGAAGGGGCTGATTATTTGCAGTCAGTGTATGCTTACAATGAAACCACTACATGAGAAATGTTATTTAATATGTATAATTAAAATCAGATATCTAAGTTCAGTATTCCTCTATGGCATTGCTTGCCAAACCGTAGGATGTATAAACTGCTGGTATCCATCTACAATGTGGGTGGTACATTTCTTCAAGAATTAAAGTGATCCTAGCATCTGATATATTCTTCATGTTAAGGGCATGCATGCTAAGCAATGTGTATGTGCAACTTAATACCTCCAACAAAGATCATAGTATTCTCCCTGACAATGAGATCATAGTATTCTCCCTGACATCTGATTTTCTCTCCAGAAGGAGCAATCTTTGCTTAGATATTGTCCAGGGTCAGCAGCTACTTCCTGGACTGAGATGCTAGCACAGAGAGGACACGACCACACAAATACTGGTGTTTGTGTAGTTATTGGCTGTGTTTTCAAATGTTTGACACAGATCAGCCCCCCTGCAACAGCCTCTCACCTTGTGACATGCTATAAAATAGTGTTTCAAGCTGATAACTGGGGGAGAAGAGACCAAGGAGATTCATCCTCCTGATGACATCCTCTCAGCCAAGGCAAGGTCTCCTAACTGAAGTTCAAGGGCCAATTTTTAGGGTTTAGCTTTTCTGAAAATAATACCGTTGCTGTATATTGTGACATGCCAGAAATGTATTATTTTGGACTTGTAAACTTACTTAAAGGCATACTATAATTGTTTTGGGCAATGGGTGTCGTTCGTGTCAGAAATCTAGGGCACGTGCTCTGCATCTGCAAATAAGTACCCTAAATGCCGCACAGCTACTGGCAACATTTTTTTCGACTATACTGTATGTCACTTATGCAGCTTCTAGCTTCTGTCCTTGCCTGCTGGCCCATCCACCACTTGTCAGACCTGTAGCACATTGCTGAGAATGCATTTCAGAGCACTTCCCCCAGCTCTGTGCTACAGGTCTAACAGGCAGTGGATGGGCTAGCACCCTTGATCAGGGCAAAACACACACTATGAAGTGAGCATTTAATGGCTGTGGTTTGTATAGTCTTTATTCTGGACAGAGATCACAATGGCAGAATATGTTAATGCTCCTTACAATTTCCAAGTATTAAAGTAAATATAGCGATTTACACAACAGAACAAAGGTGTCCACTACAATGGCCATTTGTAGAGAGTGGTTTCTTGATTCGATGCCCATTTTCTCAGAGGGCAGTAAGACAGCCATATGTGTGGGAGCAGCAAAGGAATTATGCCTGAGACCGAGGAGAATAGGAGTAGGAACAGCTGAAAAATATTACTGTCATAGTGATGATTGCTTTTATTTGTATCCCTAAAAGATTCTATAATGCTCCAACCTGACAGCATTCCGTGGAAGTTTAATATTACTAGAGCAAATCACTGGATGTGCAATACAGCCATTTTTTTTTTATTTCATGAAACATTTTTTACAATTAATCACTTTTATTGGTTTGAATAGGTCAGATGATCAATCATGCAGGTTGCGGGATAATATTTTTTTTACACTGCTGTAAGACATTTATTAATGAATATCTATAGCAGTTCTATGAACAGGCAAAGTTTTTGAATGGAGATGCTAAATAACAAAAAAACAAAACATTGCTTTATTAGTAACTGAGATCATTAGTTGAGCCATGCACAGACTCCTTCTGCTTGATAGAAACATTAAACAAGGTCCCGTTTCAGTTCAGCTTTCTATGTGTCAGGCAAACTGGAATACATTTCACAGGGTGAACCCTTGAGTAACCTCTAGAATTATTTGCTGTTCCATAAGGTCAAGATTTATTATAATTTGCTAGATTATTTTGGTGTCCACTTATCTAGCTTACTTCAAATCTTGCTTGGGAATTGTAGATTCAACAAGCCAATGCAAACTTCAGTTTGCATGATCATAAACTCTTCTTTTGGCATTCTGAGGCCTCCTAATTTAACTAGATCATGTGTTATAGGTTTATTCTAGGGCTGTCTCCCAGATATGTGTGCCTGCAATAATCTAAGCTTTAATGGGGCAGCTGTAAAAAAAATTGAAGCCTACAGAATAGTGAATCTAAGGGTGGCCATATATGGTCAGATATCTCCCCAAGAATGACAAGAAAGGACATATCCACCCATCGTAGCATGATTTATTAAGCATCAAGACCACCTTTAATACTTGCCTAGTTTTGGCAGGGTAGCACACATGGCCATCTAATCCTTAATTCTTCTCCATATGAGTAAAGGATAAGGACCTGCTTATAGTAAGATTTTTCAAAAAGTTGGAAAATCTCCTTCTGCAATAGTAAATACCTGAACCTTTTTACCACACTCATTGTCTACCTCTACCACCTCAGAAACAGCAAAATTGCAACCAATACTTGAAATCAGGAAAGTCGGTCTATAACCATCCTAATTCAAGACATTTTCAAAAGCAACAAACCTCAAACTCTAACTTACTGGTCAAGGATATCTGATAATTTTTCCATCCTTTTAGTAATGGGCATAGAAGCCATCTTAACACAACAGACATTTCAGTACTGATTGCACTACCTGTAGTTATTGTGATTGGATGCACAAAATCAGTGGTAATTAAATCAAAAACTAAACAGATTTGTGGTCTAAAAAGAAAGGAGATCATGTTTTTGATTCGCTCAATGTAAAAACAGAATTATCAGGGTTATTCACTAAAGGGTGAAGAGTTTGGAGAAGCAGGAGAAGTAAACAATCTAGGCCAAAATAGCCGATTTGGAAAAATTCTCTAATTCAGCTCACTTTCCAGTTCAGCTATTTTGTCCTAGATTGTTCACTTCTCCTGTCTTCTCCAAACTCTTCACCCTTTTCTGAATAACCCTGTATGTGCTTTCTTTCTGATCCCTCAATGGTCAAGTTTAGGAAGGAATTAGATGTTCATACTAAGTTGTGGTGAAGTTTCTGTGTGATTAATTCTTAGTATTGCAGCCAAAGACTGTAAAACTTGCAGCTGTTTGACACACAGGCCGGCCAACAGATTTTAGCTTACAGTACAGTGACCTAATACAATGTCCTCTAATACTTGTATATGTTAACAAAAGAACTGCTTCACCTGTAGTGTCTTGTGTCCCGAATGGGCCGGTCACTGCTCAGCTTGTCACTTTCCAGCTGGTTAAAAGCATGTTGACGGTAGGGATCCTCTCCGGCCTTCAGAAACTTTGAGGATAGATAGGTCTTCTCATCAAAGCCATTCAGTTTCCCCTTCTCTGTCTGGAGGGCTGACGTCACCTGGAACAAAACCCATCTCATGAAACGTGCTCTGACTGCATTTCATCCTGTAAATCCTATACAGTTCACACAGCCTGGATATTTTTGGCAGAAGCAAAAGGTGAAGCAACTAGCAATACAAAGCTTTTCTAAGACCGGCTGTGCTCCAAAAGCTGTGACTAAAAAGGGAAAGTATAGAACTAGCAAATATAATGGAAATATTAGGTAGTTCATTGCTAATAGTTTTATTAGACAGTAAGGTAGTCAAGTGTTCAGCATTCTTACTTTTCAGTATTTAGATCCCAAGTTTGATTTTCAGTAAATGTACTATATGAAGGAAGATGGTATAGATTATCTGTGCTAGTATGAGTGTCTGTATGGTGCTACTGGTTCCTTTCACAATCAAAATTTTACTGCTAGGTTAACGGTTTCCTTCGGAACCTGGACCAAGCGTGTGTGTTTGTGTGTGTGTGTTTGAAGGTCTGTAGTAATGGCACTGAAGTGTAACGTCCACCAGGAGAAGGAATTAAAGGGAGCAGTCTATGTTTTGTATGCACTGTAGAATATATAAGCAGTATGCAAGTTACTACTATCATTATTTAACTATAACCATTTGCCAGTCAGACTAGTTAAAAAAATGTTTTTGCTTAAATATTAAGTACATTATCGGCCCACATGCCCACTCTCACTCCCCTGATCATTCCAGGATGTACTGACACAGACATTCACAAGTACATACTGTATAATTCAGCCTACGCCAGGTGCTTCTGGTCTTTTGCGGGGGCTGCTACATGTTTTGCTATTTATCCCTGGCTTTAATAGAGACTGCATATTCCTGTAGGTCCACTGCTGTAGTTAATGGCAAAGAGCCGGCCACATGCAGTATGGTTCCTGGCAGACATGTGCAGTTCCTGACTCCAGTATAGACCACAGCATCAGTACCTGGAAATGCACTGATCTGAAGTCTGTGTTTTTACATACTGAAGTAATCAGGAGGACCAGGGGTTGTGGGTGGATAGTGTATAACAAAATTCCTCTTATCCTTTAATTTTGTCTACAGTAGGAATATATTGGATATAGTTCTAGATCACTCTGTAACTTTTCAGACTATGCTCTACTTTATTAGCACCAAGTCTAGTGTTTCAGCTGTACCCAGAAATGACATCAATACAAGCAGTTCCAAGCTATTGTATAATGAAGATTATCACACCCCAAGAACAATTAGTTGCGGCACAGATTTCACACAACAGTATTAGGCTAGTCATAGAAGAAATGATTTCCTATCTAAAGCTGGCCATGCACCTTGCAATCATCGGACAAATATTTTCGTCCGATGATCGAACCGTTGTACGATTTTCATACGGCGGCCCCATCATGCACCGACCATTGCACAGTTCAGTTAGCGGTCGTTAGTAAAATCACTTTGCCGTATTTCGTTAATTGATGGCACGGATTTTCGTTTGCGCATGAGCGTTAATCGTGCGATTTTTTGGACGTACGAAAACGCCACCAACCTTGCAAATTTTGTACGATTCGACAGAAGTTTTCTAACTTCCTGGAAAGTCAAAAGTTGTACGATTGTACAGTATTTGCGGTTGTACACTTAACCTTGCGAATATTAGACGAAAAGGCAAACGCAAATGAAAATCGGCCAATATTCATTAGGTGTATGGGCACCTTAAAGAAGACTCTACAGATTGCCACAATAACCACACAATCCAATTTACACAAATTATCTCAAACTGGTAAATGGTGAAATTACTGATTTTCCAGAATGCTCAGCATGTTCGGCCGACCCGAAGTGCAGAAGGAGTTCGACTCAGCCGATCCAACATCTGGATCGGCTAAGCCGAACCTCCGGCAGGCTACTCGCTGCTGTTCGGTCTATTCTTATAGATGCTGAACAGCAGTGAGTGAATAGCCGAATGCCGCTGAGCAGCATTCGGCTCGGTTGTTCTGCTCGGTCCCTCTGTGGGACCGAACAGAAAAATAGTTTAAAAAGTAGAAAACATTTATAGAAAACAATTGTGCGGAGCTAGCAGTGACAGCTAGCTCCGCCCAACTGTTTTCTATTGTCCGGCGGTTCTGCTGCCGTCCAAAAAAAGGAAAAGAAACCTCTCTCGGGTGCTCCGGGAGTCTCCCGCTCCTGGCCGCCAAGGAGAGAAACACTGCTTTTTCGTTTTTTTTTCTTTATTCTTTATTCTGAGCCGTGTCAGAATAGAAAAAAAAATTTAAACAAATGTTGGCCATAGGAATGCATTGCTAGATTCCTATTGGCTATTTCAATTTGCAATAGCCAATAGCAAACTAGCTATTGTTCCCGCCCTCTGCTGCTGTCAATCAGTAGTTGTGGGCCTGATGGAGAACTGCAGCAGAAGGCGGGTGCAATGCTAGTTTGCTATTGGCTATTGCAAATGGAAATAGCCAATAGGAATCTAGCAATGCATTTCTATGAGCAAAACATTTTTTTCCCTATTCTGGCACGGCACCATGTCAGAATAATAATAAAAAAAGAAAAAGCAGTGTTTCTCTCCCGGGCGGCCGGGAGAAAATAGAACCAAAGAGGTCCTGGGGCCGAAGCTAGCCGAAGGAACGGCCGAAGCTCCGGCTAGATCCTTCGGCTGCTTCGTGAATAGACCCCTATGTATTACAGAAAAATAACCCCAGCAGCTCTCCCTTTCGCTTATCTTTGCTGTCCTCCTTCTCCTGCTGGAAACATTCAGCATTTAACATTCAGCAATGCTTCCCCTTTACACTTTTTTTAATATAGAGTTTTTATTTCAACCATAAGAAAGCTCATAACTAATCCCTGGCACTACTGCACACTTTATTGCTGTGGTCTCAGAGTTACCCTGCTCCTCCATGACTGGCAGTAAAATAAACCCTTTTCTATTGCAATATTGCTCTAAGCTCATCTAGATGCCCCATAAACTTTTTTTTTTTTTTTTTGCCAAACCATGCTTATTTACAACATAGTTTCCTGTAGTATACTAAATAAGCTATTGTTGCTTAAAGGGGGAGACTTTTTGGCTTTCCTGTACTGGTTGCTTAAAGTTGAACTGAAGCCAAAACGTTTTGGGGGGTTTTGGATAGAGTAAGGGAGGGTTATATCCCCTGTCAACAATTTTTTGCCATCTGTGTCCTTTTGGAGAGATTCCCCTTCACTTCCTGTCCAATAGCCACAACACGCAGTGAGCAGAAATTCCTCCAAAGAGAGGAAAATCCATGGTGGTCAGCAGAACTAATGTCCCCTTTGGAAGATTTACCATTTATTCCTGTTTTGATGACAGCCTAAAATTTGGGGTTTTCATTCACTTTCACTTTCAGTGATAATGGTCACCATGGCAAACAGCGAGGATGAATCTCCCTAACGGAGACACAGACAGCAATAAAAACCTGCCAGATGATCTAATCTCTCTCCATCCTACTCAAAAGTTTTGGCTTTGGTTGCACATTACTACATTGCACCCGCCCTCTGCTGATGGACCTGATGGAGAACTGCAGCAGAGGGCGGGTGCAATGCTAGTTAACTATTGGCTATTGCAAATTGAAATAGCCAATAGGAATCTAGCAATGCATTCCTATGGGCAAACATTTTTTTTTCTATTCTGACACGGCTCAGTGAAAAAAAAAGAAAAAAGCAGTGTTTCTCTCTTGGGAGACTCCCAGAGTGCCCGGGAGAGTTTTTTTTTCTTCTTTTTTTTGACGGCAGCAGAACCGCCGGCCAATAGAAAACTATTGGGCGGAGCTAGCTGTCATTGCTTGCTCCGCACAATAGTTTTCTATTTATTTTCTTTGACTTTTTAAACTATTTTTCTGAATCATGCCCACAGACATGATTCAATATTTTTCCCAGCACCATATTTACTATATTGTATACTGTACTGAATACTGCAAGGAGGGCACAAAAGTGTGCATGCTCATGTAAACTTTTTGATTGCAATAACCAATTTGTTAATCATAGCCATGCTTACAGTGAATGGGCTGTGCGCCAAGTACATTGGCTCTCAACTGGTCAACACTGATTTCCTGACAAAGCTGTGTTGCTTAACCCAGTTAAAATCTGTCAAACAATACAGACCATTTGATACACAGCCATGGCAATGTATGTCTGTGTACATGTTAACATGCATTATCAATCATGCTACCAGATCGTGCAGTATATGTAAGTTGCGGACGGTGTGTTGGTATTAATTTAGAATAACAACCCATTGCACATATTCAGTGTAAACAAACTCACTGCCCTTTAGCACACCACAAGCCACAGATGGGAATAAAATAAGAGGCCGTATGTTATTTCTTGCATTAAGACCTGTTAAGGACCATTCAATGTAAATCAGCTGTCTTAATGCAATATGCGTCAGTGCACACAAAAAAAAATAAGAACATACAGTGAAGTGGATATAGGTGTGAATAGAAGTCTATAGTCCAGACAAATCATGTGACATATCTTCTTATCTGCTACAATTGTTCCCTTCTCCCTGACCACTTTGTATTCACATTTCTGTGATATATATGATATATCTGATATATTCTGTGTAATATCTGTCCATGTGTTTTTGCCTTTTATCTGACACAATTCAGCGCTGTGTTCCTGTACAAATTTGTCATGCTGCGGTGGGTTTTCTGCAGCCTAAAATAATATACAGTTACCTTTAACAAAATATATCTCTATGGTTTTAATCATCAGATTTATACTGAAAGATCAGAGTGCCAAGGACAGGCGAACTGTGGATGCGGATGAATGATGGGGAAGAGTAAATGGGGAGCAGCAGTCAAACGAGTTTGATGTCCACCATTTCTTCATATTGTGAGTCTCCATCCTTTTACCTTGTTATATATCCTGTTATCCTCTACATAACATTCTCCTACGGCCCATTCATGCCATAGTGTTTTGTGGGGTCCGTGCACTTAGCACATACTATTGCACAGCGCATGGTAACACACGCTAGGTGCTCTGGTGCATTGAGTTGCTATTCATTCAGAATAGCACCCCAACGCACATTCCAATGGGCAAGAGTTTCAGGGCTGTGCAACATATGGTACTGCAATAATGTGCGGTGTGTTGCCACCCGGTGAAAAAAAAGTAACCCAACCCAACATTATTGTGGTATCGCTTGTTGCTTGGCACTGCAATGCATGCCCGTTAGGGTGCCATTCAAAGTGAAGGGCAACTCATCACACCTAGCGAGCGCTACAGTGCGATGTGCAATAGTGTGCGCTAAACGCATGTGCCCTGCACATTTAGGCAACACTATAGTGTGAATCAACCTGTACGGATTAGTAGAGCTGCTATTGCTGACCTCCTCAAGACACTAATTTTCAGGCTGTCTCTGGTTTCCATACTTTCCCAGTCATTGACCTGGAACAAGCATCCAGATTTGAAAGTCAGAGTAAACTCACGACTTCTGATCTGCAGACTTGTTCTGAGTCATTGGGGTTGATTTACTAACCTTATAAACACACCACGAACATGTATACACCTCTGTAGTGTGTTCCCTCCCAGCATGATCTATGGGTGGAATCTAAACACCTTTGTAGTGTGTACACACCCAGCAGGTGTGTTGTGCAAAGCCCCACATGAATTGCAAGGTGATGTTGTGTAAATTAGCTCTATGTTGTGTTGCTTGCGTTGATGAATGCAGGAATATAAATACATGAGCTAACCATTTTTGTCTAAACTGTGAAGCAGCATTATATATGCATCATGTGCATGATTTTTCCATATATGGCATTAGTGGAAATATGCTTTTAGAGACTTTTTGGTTGATAAATACGTTTTGCTGTGTGAAAATCACACGCACCTGGTGTGTGCGTGTGTTTAGGTTAGTAAATCACCCCCATTGTCTCAGAAAGTATATAGTCATAGGGCCAGCATGACAGCCAGCAACTAACCTTTTGAGAAGAAATCAGCAATGGCAGCCTACATCAGTGTTAATTTAGTTCACTAGAATGTTGTGTCATAGTTTTCGTCATCTGGATGTTTTCACTGATGAAAACAAGGTAAAAATGAAGTTAATAGGACTAAAACTATGACAAAAATACATTGTGATTGTCTCTACTGGAGATTTAGTTGACAAAACTAAACAAAAACTAAAATAATTCAGATGACTAAAATACACATTTTAGTTTTAGTCGTATTTTAGTCATCTGAATTATTTTATTTTAGTTTTGCTGACTAAATCTCCAGTAGAGAAAATTGCAATTTTTTTTACAGTTTTTCTATTCTGCTCGGTACCACAGAGGTACCGAGCAGAATAGCCGAGCTGAATGCTGCTCGGCGGCATTCGGCTATTCACTCACTGCTGTTCGGCTTCTATGAGAATAGGGCGAACAGCAGCGAGTAGCCTGCCGGGCCATGCTGAGCATGTTCGGCCGACCCGAACCCAGCCGCAGCAAGGCGATGAACAGCTGATTTCAGTCGGTATACAGCTGAAATCCGCCGTACAAGCCTGAAGTGAATAGCTGAACAGCGTTCGGCTGACTTCACTTCGGGTCGGTTATTCACACGGCTGCCCTCGGGAATATCATTTCCATTTTTTTTTTGTAAAATATAAAAGATGAGGTTGTTTTTAGGTAAATAGACACCTAATATGTGAAGTCTCAAAATTGTGCACCCAAAATATGCAATGCTTTAACAGTCTTTACAGCTCATCACTTTAGAGTTAACTGTGATACCTAATACATGTGGTGCAATTGTCATTCTCTTATGCATGTGCATTGATGCGTTTGTATGTGCGTGTACCTGGATGCAGGAGGCTTTTAGAAAAATTTGGGGGGTTTTCTTATATATATTTTTATTAAACGTTTCTTTCTTTTTTAACTGGCAAGCCCCCTGTATAATAGCATAGTGCAAGTGGCACGTTTACTTTAGGATTATATTAGACCTCTACACTCTGTTAAAGCTGTTTAACCCCTTCGTGACTGACGACGTACAGTGTACGTCGCCAGCATCGGGGCTGTTTAAACAGACTCCCGGCGACTTTTGCAATGGATTATGGTGTGGGGTTGTTTCTCAGGGGTTGGGCTGGGCCCCTTAGCTCCAGTGAAGGGAACTCTTAAGGCATCAGCATACAAAGACATTTTGGACAATTTCATGTTCCCAACTTTATGGGAACAGTTTAGAGGATCTGGATGACATTTGCATTCAATTGCTACCATCAATTGTTCATGTAAGTAAACGCATGTCACTCGAGTGTTTAGCAAACACAAACTTGTGTGAAAAAGCCACTATCGTGCTAATTTGTGCCCTAATAAACTTGACCTACTCTTGTCTTAATGTAACTTAATTAATTCGTAATTCACTTGTAGTGTTGAAAGGGGAATAAAGCTCTCCTGAAGTAAAACGCGTACATTCACTTTGAGCTTTACCATTCATCTACATTACATAACAGTCCCGCTAATGTGATATTTTAATCAGCAGACTTTGTTGATTATATTTTGGGGTAAATATATGGATGTGCAAAAATTATGTAAACATTAAAAAAAATACAGGAATATGCATTTTTCCAATGTTTTTACTATTTATTCCCAATAAAATCCAAGGAAATAAAAACATATGTATCCACATTTGCTACCAAATTAAAGCGCTGTTTATTTAAAAAACAACCCTGTGTCAGGGCAGACTACAAAACCTAAAAGATACAACGCACGCAACTGAGACATCGTCAAAATGAAAAAAAAAAACAAAAAAATGCTCTGGCTCCAGATGATTTAAGGAGGAAAAGCCCAGGGACTCTAACAATTAAATAAAAAGGCACAACTCTTTTTTTGAACTATTATACTTTTGCTGTATACTGTGCCATCAGTAAATCATTCATGCCAGCTTCACAATTTTGTATTCCACAATTTACAGTACAGCACCATGCGCATGTTAATGCCTTGCAGTGCCATTCATTTTGAAAGGCATCCTGATGCACTAAAGCAGTGCACAAGCACTCCCAGACAGCACAGTCCAAAAAAAGGTCAGGTGTGGTTTCCTATGCGTTGTGGTGCCATGCAAAATGAATGGGCTGCCTTAACACAACACATGATTACACAATGTATTCCTTGTGAACATGCGTATGCTACCACACCACACAGTTTGAAGCCAGTCGTAAAGTTACTGATGGGGGTCTAGTTGTATATGGATGACCTGCTAACCACAGGCATCAGTTGGCATTATAACGTGTCTGTGTGTACTTGCACTATTAAACTCAATAAAAATGTATTTGCAAAAAAAAAAAAGTTACTGATGGGGCTATTAGAAACACACTCAAAGCAAAAAAAAATGTCTGCTATATAAAATGGTGTCTGTATTTTTTCTCTTTAAATTAGGTTTCAAAATAACAAGTGACACTCAAAAACACCCAAACAAAAACACAACCACCGATCTATGTAACTGTATCCTATTTCCTCAGTTCTTTGGAAGTCTTCTCTGCATACTGCTTTAAGTAATTTTCCATAAATACAAACATTAAAAAGATGAGAAGATATGTCTAAATGGTCTAATTAAAACACATCTCTCATTTCTTTTCTGGCCAAATAGTTTCTTGGTGAAATCACTGGCTGGGTTGAGCCCTTCTCCTTCTCAGCAGATGTTCCTGTGTGCAGCAGCCGGACTCACAGCTGTACTAAACTGCTCTACTCTGACATTAACTATGGAATGACTGTGCCAATAGATAACATTTACTATTGATTGGACCATTACCTCCAGTAGACTGTTGTCAGTCTCCTTACCTGACTTATAATGAGATCATTAAATGAATAAGCATAAACAGCTTGTGTTGTAATGAGCAGAGTTATGGAATAAACTATGATTTAAAGATGACAATAGAGATTAAGCTGGATGTTATGTGTATTTCTTGCCCAAGGCACATTGCTTTGCAAATAGCAAATATACTTTAACTGTTGTCAAAGCTGTCCCAAAACTATCTTGTGTCTTAGTGATTGACAAGCATTACAAAAAAGAAGTCTGTTATTTAGCAGTACTTTCTTAAAGCCCAATTGAACTTTCAGTTTATATCAGCTAAATACATTTCAGGGGTATCAAAACAAAAAGGTGTGCAGAGTCTTACAATTCATTTTCTTTAGAAAGCAGCCACAACCTGGGAAGAAAAGCCTTTCACGTGGTCAGAAATCTTCCTACTGGGGACCAGAAGAGCCCTCAAAGAAGTCCCCAAACCTTGTCCCAACCATTCAGAAAGATATCTGTTCTGAGCCAAGTTTCCATTTAATCTGCTGTTTATTCATTGTTAATACCTTTTTCTCGCATAAAGCCCAATTGACCTTTCAGTTTGAATTAGCTTAATACCTTTGAGGTAAATTAAAACAAAAGGTGTAGTTCCTTTTCTTTAGAAAGTAGCAACAGCCTCAATAGAAAAGCCTGCCAGCATTCTGTTGAGAAGAACCCTTGACACATATGTGCGAGGAGTGACATGCCCTATTCTGAGGCAGACCTATAGCTCTGCAGTCAGCAAAGCTTAACCCTGCTGATTGGGGAGCTCTAGCTCTCACTCAGCAATGGGTGTGTCAGGCCTCTGCAGAGAGACAACTGATTCCCCACAGAGAGCCTTCTCTATAGCATTCTGGCAGGGGTTAGCTTTTCTACTCTGGCTGTTGCTGCTTTCTAAAGAAACAAACTGCAAGACTTTGAACCGCGTTTGGCTTTTCCTACTGGTGTTTTGTTTTTGCTCAGGTGTGAACAGGAGCCATTGAAATTCATGGGATTTCTTGTGTTGGGCATTTAAAAGCGCTTTTCCAACTGCTCAAAAACACCTAGGCGTGAACCAGGCCTTAATTTTTAATGGTTGGGACATGTTTTAGGGACTTCTTTGAGGGCTCTCCGTCCCTAGCAGGAAGATCTCTGTCCATCTGTGACAGACAGACATAAGCTGAGAAGATTTGCTTTTAGGATTTGATGGATAACTCACTCAGGCTTGTGACAATGGTAGCTTGAATGAAAAGCAGAGCTCGACCTGTCACACTAGGACATGGGAAGATGTCCTTTCAGGGATTCTAGATTCCAGGCAAATTATTTCTGGGCATTTTTATGAACCTTGCAAGTACTCCGGGGTCTATTCATCAATATTTTTCTCCCAAGATACACTCATTTTCCCCAAAGACTTAAATTGGGTGAATCTTCAGTGATACCTGTGAATCGTGTTAAAGTATTGATAAATAGACCCTTAACTAACTGAATGTGTTGATAACTAAATTGTTTAGTTGACATGAAAATAATATTTCACAAAAGGTTTTTTCAGTTCCATTTGGTCTCTTACTATAACCTGAAAGAATATATTGTCTCTGTCTCAGGAAACAACTGTTGCTTAGCTGCAATAAAAATACATAGTTTTACGTGTGAAAAGATTTTATTTTATTTACTGTCTTCTATGTCATATTTATTTTTTATGGAGTATCTATGGTTACCTAACCAGTAGCTCCATTGATTCTCCAACTGGCCATATCTATTACCTTTAAAAGCTAGAGCTTGTTCATAGCTGCATAGAGTATTCAGATTTATGACAACATCAAATAAATTGTGACTTTCACCTATAAAATGTGGTAACTGAGACTTAAAGATACCTCATAATATTGTAGAATGAAACAATAGGTTTTCCACACTAGAAGGTTCATGCTGGGAATGATGGAAAATAATGAATTCACTAATTGCAAAAATGATGGATTATTTAATTTGGTATGGGGTAAGTCTAGCAGTGGTGTCACAAAGGGGTGCGGCCCGCACTGGGTGAAACTATTAGAGGGGGTGACAACAAAATGACCGACAGTCATTTTGGTGTCACCCCCTCTGAAAAATTGGGCACTTGGTCATAAAGCCTGACAGCTGCACGAGAGAGGAGGGAACTTGGGGGCATACTTATCTCGCCGGAATACACCCTCCTTTCTTTGCTCGCATCCGTAACCAAGATGGCCGATGGCAGTGAAGTGCATGTGACATAATTGCACGTGTGCATAATGACGTCACATGCAACGCAATGATGTGCGCACTGAGTGACATCTGGCAACCGCACAAGGTGACACCCAGCCTGGTGAAGCCGATGGGTTTCGATCAGTGTTTCATGTCTTTTTTCCAGTGATGGCACCCTTTTAAAGTATGCCAATCCTGTGGCGCCCCAGTGCAAAATGTAATGGATTTTTAAGGGGGCACCCATTCTAAAGACACAAAAAAGTGGTGTTTCCCACTTCACATCAAAATCCTCCCTTCAGAGCCCCCGTTTTCACATCAGAGCCCCCTTTTACATCAGAAGCCCACCTTTACATCAGGAAGCTCCTCCTTTCACATCAGAGTCCCCACCTCCCCTTCACCATATTCTCCCCTTCACATCAGAGTCCCCTTCACATCATAGTCCTATCATCAAATGAGAGCCCACAATCCCCCATTCACATCAGAGTCCTACATCACATCAGAACCATAAATCCCTCATTCACATCAGAGTCCTATCATCACATCAGAGCCCATAATACCCCATTCACATCAGAGCCCTCAATCCCCCATTCATATCAGAGTTCTACCATCACATCAAAGCCCTCAATCCCCCATTCACATCAGAGTTGTACCATCATATCAGCAGCTGCAGCTGTGGCAGCATGGCAGAGAGTGGGAGATGGAGCAGACATTTTCTGAATGAAACCCACCCTCCCCGGATTATCTTCATTAGTTTCCATGGTGCTGGTGGCCAGCCTACCTGCACCATGGAACGGCACGATGCTGTGCAAAAATGTAGAGGCACTACTGAAGAAGCCAGAAGGCACCCCAGGGTTCCACAGAACCCTGGTTGAGTCTGGTGTAGGGAAAGATGGTATTGTTATTGCTATGATAAACACACAAGAGAAAACAAATGCAGGGACATTTTGTCCCATAATGTTTTTCTTTCTGGGTACCCCCAGTATTTTGTCTGTTCCAGTATAGTGACATCATAGTATAATTTTCTAGGTTTGTTGTTCTCTGATCTGGGGTCCACTTACATGTATTTATGTTGAAGTATAAAACCTCAGTAGTTTACCAGTCCTTAGATGTGGAGGCTACAGAGAAACAGCGTTGTGACCCTAAGGCATGTAGTGTGTTAGGACTACAACATACCTTCCCCTGCTCGTACCTTTAAAGTGACACTAAACTCAGGAGTTAAATCTTAAAAATGCATTCAAGTACCCTACTTATTAAGAAAAATGTATCTTATTTGTGTATCACTCAGCTGTAGATCCTGAAATATTCTATGAATTGGTGCTGACACTGTCCTTCCTTCTGGAGGGTGGCTACTTTTGTTCCCCATGGTCCCAGTGCGTGCTCTAAAGTAGCCACCGCTCCAAGCTCACACCCGTGATGGACTACAATCTCATGTTTAGTTTACTAATTTGTATTGAGATTGTAGTCCATCACTGGTGTGAGCTTGGAGCGGGGGCTACTCTACAACACACACTGGGACCCAGGGGGACAAAAGTAGCCACCCACCAGCAGGAAGTACAGTGTCAGCATAAATTCAGAGATGATTTGAGGATTTACAGCTGAGTGATACACAAATAAGATATATTTCATGTTCATATTTAAGGTACTTGAATGCATTTTTTAAATGTAACTCCTGAGTTTAGTGTTATTTTAAGGGGGGGGGGGGGGAGTTAGTAGTTGATAGAGGTGACCGAAGCAGGGAAGCAGGGCTCATAAGATTACTTGAGATAACACTGCAGAGCGCACAGGGAAGCAATGATATTGGCAGATATAACAAGACACCTTCATTCATATATTTAACAGACCAAAAGGGAGCAAATAAGTTAATTTTTAGGTTTGCATAAACTTTCTGCATTAAGAATTGGTGGCATACTATAATTACTGAATTGGTGTGGTTGAACTTCTGGGTAAGAACATCCTGTCCATTTTCTTTAACATTGCCTCGAACACAAGTAAAAAATGCCATATTGTAATTTGGAGTTATAGCTAGATTCTAATGTAAATGATTTTTTTAGCCATTCGGAGCTTTAGAAAAAAAAAAACACAGGTACTCCGTTATTCTTCTGGCTTAAGAATTAAATTCTGTGGGTTACCTGGAATTCCTTTTTTCAGAGTTGACATTTTGCCAGGCATGCACTTAACATATATGTGTGTACTGTTGGATCCTGACTACTCTAGAAATGGCTTTCGGCTTGTTTTGGCTGAATCTGAAATTATATCTGGCAGCCTTCCTAGAGCCTCGGTGCTGAAGACCTGGAAAGAAGCAGTGGCACATGCCAGACAGGAAACAGAGGGCACAGACAGTAGAAGCCAGCCTGTGGCAATGTGGCTAAATTGGGCAGCCAGTTAATGAAAGGGGTCACACATGCAGTTATAACTTGTACAGAGACCCCAATTACTTCCTGTGGGCAAAGAGGTGCAGCAGCATAGCCTCCACCCACCCCTGTGGGCTAATGGTTGCAATCGGCTGTACGTTTTATGAAGTTACATTTCCACGTCACAAAGCCCTTTCTATTTTTGGCAGCAAATTGCAACTGTACCACCAAAAACAAATTGTATACATGTAAACCCTACATACATAAGTCTTGGCTTGGATAATCCCTGTGGGCTAATGGTTGCAATCGCCTGTACGTTTTATGAAGTTACATTTCCACATCACAAAGGACGTCACAAATTTTTGGCAGCAAATTGCAACTGTACCACCAAAAACAAATTGTATACATGTAAACCCTACATACATAAGTCTTGGCTTGGATAAGAATTTGTGTATGTTAGGAAAACAAGTGTCTCCTTGTTTTGTGATGTAAGATCAGGAATCCTACCTGAAATATATAAACTGTGGCTAGTACTACTTGGCACTGCCATTTATAGTACAGTACTCATTACCCATTTCAAAGTTCAGTGGAAATGGAAACTCTTTTTTTAACAAGCTGTTTACTGGTAGGTGCTGCTCAAAGATTCAGTAAGGGCATGCTTTATAGAAGGGAGTGTGAATGTCTAGGTGCATGCTGGGAGAAGACGTGACCTTTCTGTTATCAGATCATTTACTAACTGATGCGTATAGTTAATTTGATTATATACTAGCAAGGATCTAGGCAATGAGCAGTGACCCATACCAACCAGAATTTAATTTACTGTAGGCATACTAGTAAAAGATTAAATAGGTCCTATGGGTTCTACACTTTCTGTTAAAGGGCACCGATATCTATGTGAAGTTCAAACCATGGGACGAAACTTTTGAAACCTTAGAAAACATAATTTTTAAAATGCACAGATAGGGTTTACAAAAATTCCTTGACATGTAATTTTTCTGCGTGAAAGTGTTTGACCATAATTAATTATGACATTGTTTAGTTTAGGTGTGAAATCAATGTTGGTTTTTGAATTATCGCTATTGTCCATTATGCTTAGGGAATTAAGGGTTAGGGCTGGGTATCAGGAAAAGGTTTAGGTTGAGGGTTTTCCCACAAGGTTTTCATGCCCTCTATAGTGATTTCCTGACTCAATTACAACATTTTAGTTCTGCTGAGTAAATAGTGCTGCTTTCTTTCCTGAGAATGAATATGTGGCAGATGAGTCAAGGTATGGGTGTTTCCATCAGACCATTCAATACACTTGCCAGACTCTTTTTAAGCATTAGAGGTAAGGTAGGGATTAGGCTGTATTTAGATATCATGATGCACCTGGGCACACCTAAATGATGGATCTCATTTTTCCCAAGCTCTGCTGCTTGTGTCATGTGATCATTTTAGTAAAAACTAGCACTGGAATGCACTGTCAGAGGCAGCAAACAGCCAGCATTATATGCAGCAAAGAAGAAACAGTTATCTGCACTAAAAAACGTTCTTACGTGTAATCAAAGGATCAAAATAACAATGTCCAATTTGATAAGCAATAACGTTCCAGTGTGGCAAAGGTCTTGCAGCCTTCTAAAACATAGTGTACAATTGGAGCTATAACCGAGAGAATATAAACTGAAGAAAAGTAACACAAGCCTAGCTCATTACTACTAAAAACAATAATTGTTTAAAGGCCGAGTCTACATTTTGCAAAAAAGTAAATGTGGCAGCACTGATCTTATGATCAATGTGCATTTACTACTTTTTTCACTGAAGCTTGCAGAGCATTGCACCCACGATCAGTGAGTCACGTGTGCAGTTCACAGGCTCTATAAAGTTTGCCTCCAGTCCCTCTGCCATGGTAGCAAATGGGACTTGTAGTATTTCCATTCAGCGATCCCAGTAAATGGATGATGCAGCTGTGTGGACTTGGCCATGCAGAGCTGCATTGAATTCAAAATAAATGGCAAGCTACAGCAAGAAGCACCCTGCAATTCAGGTGAAGGAGAATTGGTTTGGGTTTCAGGGTAATGGTGCATGTTGACCATGCTTTATGGTACACTCTAAATATGGGTATAACATATAACATGGTCTAATACATGGAGTTAGCTTTTACAAACATTTATTGCACTGTCGTGTGCAGGTGGGAATGGGGAAACGTTCAATGGAGTTATCATAACTGTGGCCAGTGGTATGGCTTCCCTAACAACATTACTCACAGGAAGTGTGTGGTCTCCAGCTCCTTCTATTGACATGCAGAGTGGACCATGCTGCTGCTCAGGATGCAGGATCATCTCAGCTGCCCAGGACTGATACAGGGGGTGCTGAGGATGGTACTAATAGCTCCACTAAAGTCTTTGCCAGCCCAGCTGCTGATATGCCTGCCAGCTTCCTAGGCACATGTGAGTGATTTGTTTTTAAACAATAATGGTTTCTTGTGGTAATGTTCTAGGTTAGAGCTGGAGGATAGCTATAACATATTTGATCACAATATTCGAACGTGTAGAAATAAAAGATACACCGGTCTGCGTTATACATGTTTCTCCATGTGCACAATTGGCCCAAGTGGGTGATCTTCAAAACTTATGTTATAGGGTATGCCATCATGCATATATTAGGGGGTACATACACAGATATCATGGAACTATTAAGTTGAACACACTCATGATATAGAATCATTATTGGGTTATCTAGTCCCGTGGTAGCTGGCTTTTAGTGGGGTGTTTTTCTGTATGTTTGTTTATTCAATGTATAGTGATTTTTTGATGAATAAATTATGAGAGTGTTTATATTATATACATTTTTGAGATTCTGTTTGTACTTGCATATGCAATGTGTTTTTTGGCTGGAAAACACATATGCTGTAAAGTGGGAACTACATGCAATAGATTGAACTATTGTGCATCGTGTATCCAGACAAAGAAAATATGTTATATGAATTACAAGTGTAGAGATATAGAAATTTACATGTATTAATTCTCCTTGGCCAACTTCAGTTCCCTATATAGCAGTGATTTGTGAGACTTTGCTGGGGGACTCAGAGGAAACTGTAATTGCAGATGCACGTATGTTTTTTTAATGGGAGGCCATAGTTCTACTTTGAGAAGAGGACACAGCTGTGATAATCACAAGCGTCTAAATTTCCCCCCAATACATCCACAAGGATAATACGAAAGTGTTCATTGCAAACAATTCCCTACATTGGATACTACTGAGCAGTTTTTCTTCAGATTTACCATGTTTTAATATGCTAAGAGAACCTGTTTTTTTCAGTAGGGAATAATTTGTAAGGATTGCACCTGGCAATAAAAAAAGAACCCTAGGAGCAGCCATTTTCCTCTTCTTTTGGAGCATGTTAGGAATATAGGTATTTTCAGGGAAGCCTCTACTCTGTAAATACAGCTTTTACATGACACTGAACAGTACATTATTCATAGAAGTCACTCATGACTCGTGGAAACTAAAGCAAACCTGTAACTTTTACTTTCTGAAAAATCATGCGTAATTGGCCCCCTTCCTGTTATGTGCTATAGGGAGAAAGTCATCCTGAATGCCCATAGACACTTTACTGGTTTGCTTTAAATAAAATGTATAGGGTGCCATACAGGTTTAATGTCCGGATTTAATGTAAGTTTATTTAAAAAAAATTTGTTTATATCAACATGGTGTAAATACAATGCTGCAAGAGGTTCTTTTTTTAAAGGGATTCATATAGAGCTGACAATTTATACAAAGCTTTACAAACTGCACATTCACATCAGTCCCTATCCTCAAGGAGCTTACAATCTAAGGTCCCTATCTAACGTGCATACATACACGCATACTAGGGCCAATTTTAGACAGGAAACAATTAATCTACCAGCATGTCTTTGGAGTGTGGAAGAAAACTGGAGTTCTAGGGAAGACTGACACAAGCACTGGGAGAACATGCAAACTCCATGCAGATAGTGACCTTGCTTGGATTCAAACCATGCTGCAAGGCAGAAGTGCTAACCATTAAGGCACCACAACTCCTGGCTCAGTGGCAGACCTATGAA
>NW_017307080.1:411217-420939 GCF_000935625.1 Nanorana parkeri
TCACACCCCCCCCCCCCCCCCTCCGGCTCTTACAATGCCCTCCCTGCCCACCTATTGCCGTTACCGTTCTGCATTTCTGTATAAGGGACTACAACTCTCAGCAATATTTTATACAGAAATGCAGAATGCTAACAGGTACAGGGGACTACAACTTCCAGCAATACTCTCTACAGAAATGCAGAATGGTAACAGCTATAGGGCACTACAACTCCCAGCAATACTCTCAATACTCTCTACAGAAATGCAGAATGGTAATGGCTATAGAGAACTACAGCTTCCAGCATTACTCTCTACAGAAACGCAGAATGGTAACAGCTATAGAGGACTACAACTCACAGCAATACTCTCTACAGAAATGCAGAAAGGTAACAGCTATAGGGTGCAACAAAAAAAGTTCTCTCCAGGGGATCCGAATTTTTAAAGAAAACACCTCATTAAGGATATAGTGGGTCTATCTACCGTACCCGTGACCCATACTGCATATCAGAAACTGGGTGGGTTGGCCATAGGTTTAGCCAAACCAAGAGGTCACTTTGCGAGTCTGGACTGACAAAAATATATATTAAATGTATTTATTTGTACAAAAATATAAAAACTATCAAAAGAGTAGGTAAAGAGACCACCGTCCAATACCTAAACATACATCGTCTGCAGACTTCAAGACATACATAAATAGGATGGATGATCAACATGGAATTAATCAGAAATCATATGCGATGGCATAACAGGACTCAGTGTAGCCGTACAATTAATGGTGTCATGAACTAACTCCGATTCATGAGTATAATGCAACAAAGTAAACAGCAGATAAGGAAAACAACTGATTGATATTAAATCAAGATGGTTAATGAGCACTTCAGAAACGTAGTGAGACTGATATAGTCAGGGCCGGTGCAAGGATTGTTGCCAACTCAGGCGAAGGTGCATTTTGCCGCCCTCCCCCCCCTGCACGCACGCACGCACACACACACCACTCCAACATCCCCATACAGCATACATTATATCTGTGCTCCATTAAGCTTTAGTGGTTATAGTTAAAGTGATCGTTTAACTTATTTAATAGTTCATATACTTTTATGTCTGTAGAAATCACTTGAAATGTTTCCTCATTCCTTGGTGTCAAAAGACCAATTCGGAAGATTTATTTTTGTGTGCAATATGATCACCGTGAGATATTTGCAATTTAGCTAGTAGCCATATTATTGGTAGTTAATTTGTATCACTTATGTAAGAACACACATGTGGGTTTTTGTTTGCCGATCACTTTGGCTATATGAAATTCAGGCAGTAAAGGGTGTTCCTTCCACTCTGAATTCAATCTTTTAAAAGGCTGTGTCGTTCGGAAGTGATATATTAAACGGTAAGATTGCAAAAAGATGCATCAGGAATTCCTGTATGTTTTTAAAGTCGTTACTCACGTGAGTTGTTTTCATTCAGGATGGCGTTATATCTTTGCGGATGTGATCATATCTTATCCATTTGTTAGGAGAAAGGTCTTCTTGTTGCAGTCACTCCTGGTTAGATTTTAGACTTTGACCGTGTGTCCGGGTGTAAATAGTCCGTTATCCATTATGATATTTCACCCATGCATATAGGGTGCTGTGGTCATCCAGCCTAGTGTTCAAACAGCGTCAACCCGCATCTACGCGTTTCGCCCCTCCCACATTGGGGCTTCGTCAGGACGTATGGGGAAGTCTGGTGGGTAACCTATATAAGGTCATCTCACACCTGGAGCTTGTTAACCCCTCAGCTTGAGATTGAGGTGGCGTCAATGAAGTCCAGACATTATTACATTAAAAAAGGAATCTTATGGACTTTGTTAAGATATTTGGATGTAAGAAAATCACAAATGAACAGATAATGAATAGATCAAGGGTTAAGAGCATTTTTTCAAAGAAATACCCCTAGATTAAGTTCATTATTGAGGCCTTGTGGTGTCATAGTGTCCAATCTGAAGAACCACATCTTCTCTTTTTGTAGCAGGATCCTATCAAAGTCGCCTCGACGAGGGGATAAGTTCATAGCATATATGGCTTTAACCTTAAGGGCTTCTGGTGATCCGTTATGGAATTCTGTAAAATGTACAGCCAATGGGCTTTCACGATCTTTCTTCTTGATATCCCTGATATGTTCACTAATGCGAACCCGCATTTGGCGTTTCGTCTTGCCAATATAGAATTTGTGACAGGGACATTGCAGTTGATAAATGATCCTACTAGAGCCACAGTTGACAAATTGAGTGATATTCTAAATTTTATTAAGTTCAGTATTCTCAAAAACTTTTGTTTTGTCAACAAATGGAGCATTTGCCACATGGGAACATGCCCAACGGTCTATTCCTATCAAGGAAGGTAGTTTTCGGAGGGTTAGGTTTATATTCTGAATGGACAAGAGAATCCCTTAAATTCTGCGATCGGCGGGCTGTAAGCAGAGGTCTAGGACCAACAATTTTAGAAAGTGCAGGACATAAATCAAAGACATGCCAGTGTTTTGTTAGTATTCTTCTGAGTCTCTCCCAGCCCGAGCCGTATTTAGTGATCATCCTTACGTAATTGATTTTTTGGGGGGATACCTCACTACTACTGGTTGTTTTCTCCTCCCCCCATAGTAGCTGGGTTCTTGTTTTTCCTTTTATTTTGGTTTTACTTTTCTTTAACACCCTGTGGGAGTATCCTCGTTCCCTGAACCTGCTGTAAAGGGCTTTTGATTCATTCACATAATCAGCCTCCTTGCTGCACTTCCGTTTTATTCTGAGGAATTGACCCGTCAGGATCCCCTGTTTTAAGGGTGGTGGATGATGACTCTCCACATGTAACAGGGTGTTGGCTGCAGTTTCTTTGCGGAAAGTTTTTGTTATTATCTTATTATCCTCCACCCTTAATAAGAGGTCCAGAAAGGAGAGTTTGCTATGACTGAAAGTATACGCTAGTTTTAAATTTCTGTCATTTTGGTTCAGTTCTGCTACAAAAGTTTCCAAGAGGTCCTCACCACCACTCCATACTACCAGGATATCGTCAATATACCTGAACCATGTTTTAGCATGGCTCAGGTATAATGTTTTACATAAACCTCTTGCAATTCCCAAAATCCTAAGTGTAGGCAGGCATATGATGGGGCCCATGGGGCTCCCATTGACGTACCTCTGATTTGCTTATAAAAAGCTCCTGAAAATTTAAAATAATTATTGTTCAGAGCGAATTCAAGTAACTCTATCAGGAATTCGTTCTGTGCCGCCATTTCCGGATAGTGGGC
This sequence comes from Nanorana parkeri, assembly GCF_000935625.1. NCBI lineage: Eukaryota > Metazoa > Chordata > Amphibia > Anura > Dicroglossidae > Nanorana > Nanorana parkeri. Next base: position 414,470 of record NW_017307080.1, read on the forward strand.
ATTGAGAAAGTGGTCCACTGCTTTTATACCCCAACTGTGGGGAATTGAAGTGAACAACGATTCTATTCCTACTAGAATCGATTCCTGGTGTACTGCTAAATTATCTATTTTTCTCAAAACATCTCTAGTGTCCTGGATGTAGGAGGGCATTTGTTGGACCATATCTTTCAAAAGTGAGTCAAGGTATTTGCCCAGTCTTTCAAGTGGCCCTCCTACTGCCGAGACAATGGGTCTCCCTGGGGGGTTGCTGTTGTATTTGTGTACCTTGGGAATTATATAAAACATGGGGAGATTATATTCGTCTATTTTAAGAAACCGAGATTCCTTTTGGGATACTAGTGATGCTTTCAGTGCCATGTCAATTTTAAAATTAAAGTCTATAGTTAACTGTTTAAAGGGTGAGTCTTCCAATTTAATATAGGTTGGTGTGTCATATAATAGACGTTTCACCTCTGTTAGGTACATTTTTTCAGGAAGGAGTACCACGTTACCTCCTTTATCACTACTCTACTACTTTATTATTATATTCGGTATTTCTTTTAATTCTTTTAAGGCGTTTCTTTCCTTGCTTGTTAATGGCTATAGGGGACTATAGCTCCCAGCAATACTCTCTACAGAAACGCGGTATAGTAATGGCTATAGGGGACTACAGCTCCCAGCGATACTCTTTACAGAAATGCAGAATAGTAATGGCGAATAGGGGACTACAGCTCCCAGCAATACTCTCTATAGAAACGCAGAATAGTAATGACTATAGGGGACTACAGCTCCCAGCAATACTCTCTACAGAAATGCAGAATACTAATGGTGAATAGGGGACTACAGCTCCCAGCAATACTCTATATAGAAACGCAAAATAGTAATGACTATAGGGGACTACAGCTCCCAGCAATACTTTATACAGAAATGCAAAATAGTAATGACTATAGGGGACTACAGCTCCCAGCAATACTCTCTACAGAAATGCAGAATAGTAATGGCTATAGGGGACTACAGCTCCCAGCAATACTCTCTACAGAAATGCAGAATAGTGATGGCTATAGGGGACTACAGCTCCCAGCAATACTCTCTACAGAAACTCAGAATAGTAATGGCTATAGGGGACTACAGCTCACAGCAATACTCTCTACAGAAATGCAGAATAGTAATGGCTATAGGGGACTACAGCTCCCAGCAATACTCTCTACAGAAATGCAGAATAGTAATGGCTATAGGGGACTACAGCTCCCAGCAATACTCTCTACAGAAATGCAGAATAGTAATGGCTATAGGGGACTACAGCTCCCAGCAATACTCTCTACAGAAACGCAGAATAGTAATGGATATAAAGAACTACAACTTCCAGCATTAATCTCTACAGAAACGCAGAATGGTAACAGCCATAGGGGGCTACAACTTCCAGCAATACTCTCTACAGAAACGTAGAATAGTAATGGATATAAAGAACTACAACTTCCAGCATTAATCTCTACAGAAACGCAGAATGGTAACAGCCATAGGGGGCTACAACTTCCAGCAATACTCTCTACAGAAATGCAGAATAATTCCATCAGTTATACAAGACTACAAAAAGCATGTCACAGAACTTAGCCACATACAGAAGATAACAGCATCACCTCATCTCCTCCTTCTCGCGACAGGAACACCATGTAGCTGGGAGAGGCGGTGGGCTGTGTGATCAGGAAGCTGCTCACTGGGTCCTCCCGGCCGAGGCCCCAGAGCTGCCTCACCGTGTGCTTGCAGGCTGCTCTGCCTCACTCCGGCCTCACTGCCGTGAGGCCGTTTGGATGTGCGGTCAGCCGGAAGGTCGACGGCCGACCCCCCCCACCATCTCTTGCCACTGGTCTGGTGCCTTGGTCTGCTGGGCCCTCCCAGGCTCAGGCCCCAGCGCAGGTGCACCGGCGGTAGTTCCGCCCCTGTCCTGGCTAATATTTTAGGTGATCCCCCTATAGGTTAAAAAAAGATCCTTACCTGCTTCTCTACTGTAAATATTGAAGTAGGACTTCTTAGTACACCTGCTAAAAACTTTCTACTCTGAGAGCTCTGCTGTCACTATAATCACACCACCAATCCCACTACACCACCCTTGGAATTTATTTAGACAAAAGGGGAATTTAAGACTTGAGCAGGCAGAATATGGAGCAGTTGTGCATAGTAACCAATCAGCTTCTGTCTTTTATTTTCAAAGTTTAACTGAACAAGTTAGGGATATAAACTGATTGGTTACTGTGCACATCTGCTTAGTAGGCTTAATCATAGTTGAAATTCCAGTGCAGGAAAACCTAAGGAAATTTGCCATGGTTACCTACTATGTCACCTTGTATAGATCTCAGGAGGAGGCAGTGAGTGAGTTTTAGGAGCACCGTGATGAAAATATGGTAAACCTTGGCCACAAATTGGGTACTGTTGCCATGATTGAAAGGAAGAACAATTACAATTGTATTCATTTGTATAAAATTATAGCTGTCTGCAGATTAAAATAAAATTGGTAAATTAATATTAAATTACAATTATTGCTGGAGTAGCAATTCTGCCTAATTTGTTAACAAAACTAGAGTTTGTCTTTAAGTTTAAACATTCTGACTAATGGTGAGCAGGTATCCAATAGTTATCACTTGATGTGGGAGGGAACTATTTATATATTTTCAATTGTTTAAACCCAAAGAAGGCGGGCAGAGCAGTGTTCACTCAGCATTGTTCCCTTTGCACACATGCTGCTTTTGTGTATTCACATCTGATTTTACTGTGTTAATCATAATTGGTTAAATGAATCCAGATAACTAGCTGGCAATTTCTGGAACCTTAAACACTCCAGCACATAATCATGACTCATAGTACTGCTCGCTGTGTTCTCGCTGTTTTTGTCATTGTTTCTCTGTGCGTGGAGGGGTTTGTACTGTACATAATGTAGCAGCATGGGTGCACATGCTGTTTGTCCAACCGTGCTAATGGACAATTGCCCCAAAGGAAAAATAAGTCCACCAGAAAACACCTATGGGTCTTACCCTTCATTGCTGATCCCATGGGCCCTTCTCAACGGAGACCAATAGCAAGTCAGAATGCAGAATGTTAACAACTGCCTTGCAACAATTTTGGTTTCGAGCCTTTGCATGCATAAGCTTTGGAACTCCCAGTAAGGGCCCATTTACACCACAACGCAGAGCACTGCAGCACATTTTGGCGCACTGCATTAGATAGCTCAGTGGTGGTGCAGCACAACACAGCACAATTAATGGTGTCTTCTGTGTTGTACTGCAATAAAATGCAAACAGATCCTATTTTTAATTGTCATGCATTACAGCTTATTCATTTTGAATGGGCAATTAATGAAGTGTGCCAAAATGTGAATACTTATAGATAATTGCAGACTTCTTATTCTTTGCATACCTTATTTTTCTTTTCCTCTCCATTCTTCTCACAGAGGCCATTTTCACTAAGGGCAGATTAATCCATCTCCTTTTACTTCCTGGAACTCCGGCACATGTGACTAGGATATGTGACAGTGCACATCATCCCCTGAGATCTCGCAAGATTTTGCAGTTTACACATGAGATCTGGTGATGTAGCCTTCCCATCACCTTCTACATCACCGGTGCCTCACTCTATCAGGAAGTGGAAAAACAGTAATTGCACATAAAAGAAAAAATGTTTGTTTAACTATGGATATAAGATGATTTCATATCAGCACACAGAGTTGCATACTGATGTAATTTTTAGAGAAAATGGGTAAAGGTTTGCTTTAAGCGGCTTAAAAGGGCCCTTACTGTAGCTAGTATTCTTATTTCTTTGAGTTTTTAGCACCCTGAATTGACCTTAGATGGGCAGATAACTCTTTAAGAACAACACATTGAGAAATACTGTATCTGCCTGACTACCTGGTTCCCAATCAATTAATTTCTGAATTTTGGAATTCTCTGAGCCAGCCTAGATCCCATAGGTCTGAAAGGCAACATATATTGTTTGTATACATATTTTTTGTGCTAAGATCTACAAAAATCCAATTTTTTTTTTGTTTTGTAAGATTATTATAAAATGTTTCATATAAATATTTGATATGTATTATATTCAGGCAGCAAATAGAGCTCTATAAACGTTAAAACCACAAAACCAAGTCATAGTACACCTTGTATTAAATGTTTCTATAGATAAAATATTATAAATATATAAACAATTGTAAATATAAAAAATACCTTTAGCAAAGCATACCATCAAGCATAATTTTCCAGTCCTACACAAGAGTGTATACTTCAAACTAACCGAAAACAATGATTGATTCTGATGAAGGAGGCGTGGCCTCAGAAATGCGTCAACCAGGAAGGTCTGATAGCCGGCTGGCCAAGTCTGTAATATACGATTTTTCATGCCTGCTAAAATTCTCCATTTGTGAGTACATTTTCAGCTGTTTTTATCCTGTTTTATTAAAAGGTTTTACACGATGGAGGCGCTCTCTGTGTTTTGTATTTCAGCTTTGTGGTTTACACAGAGGATCCTCTCTTTTTATCCCTGATTCATGCTGCTGGCGCTTGTGGTGTATTCTGTTTGCCGTAACTGAAAACAATGTTATACCATCTTGGATGAGAAATATGGCTACTGGTAGGGCAGCAGTAATGTGTATTTTAGGACATGTGGGGACAAGACAGCCTCAAATGGAGCCAAATCTATGACTGAAATGTTCCAGTAAAGCATTTAAGGACGCTAAAGTCATCCACATAATAGAGAATGACATGTCCATAGTTGCCTCAAGCCAAATAGGAATGTGATGATATTGGGCAAAAAAAGTTATGAAACAAGCTAAATAAAACTCAACATCAAATGTAAAAAGGAAAATCATTCAAACACTAGGTGAAGAGAAATGAATGACCTATATCATACAATGTGTAGTTTCACACCCTTTTAAATGGCAATGACTTATATCATACATTGCAATTTAAAAGGGTGTGAAACTACACATTTGCGGCACTGAAAGCATTACCTACCATAGGACAAAAAGGGCCTAATGTGCTTGTTAGGCATTACAAAAGTACGTAGCATGGAACTGGAGGTCCTTAACAAAACCCTCATTGTGCTTTTATGTGATGGTTAGTAAGCGAACTAACTTCTAAACATTGTACAGAGCAGGTCTTCTAAAACTTTTTCCACTCGTGACCTCTTTTCGCACAAGGACATGTTTACGTAACCCCGGGTATATAGGTATTTATACAGGTATACAAATCAAAACATTTACTGATAATCATAAAGAAATTGAAATCAAATCTTTGGTATACATATAATTTTACCATTTATTAAAGACTAATGAGATGGATTGCACTGAATGCTAGAAGAAAACTATGTGCTGTATGTTTTATGGTCTGGCTGGGCAATGGTTAACCCGTAATAAAGACGTGAAGTTGTTTTTTTATCACAAGGTTTAAAAGACTTTGCAGGAAACTGTAAGCAAGAGTAGAGCTTAGGTTGGACACATAGTCTGATTCTGTCCTGACAACGTTTGCAATTTCAAAAATGACTTTTAAAGCCCAACTACTGGGAAAACTTTTTTTTTTTTTTTTTTTTTTTTTTTTTTTTTTTTTTTTTTTAGCTCTGGATAGTATGGGGCAGGGTTAGAAGAACCTCTGTGTTGCTGCTAACCCAGCTCCAGATTAGACATCTGCTTACCACTTCAGCAGCCTGCGCTCCCGACCGAGTCCCACCTTGCTCTGCAGCACTTCAGCCCGTTAAAAGGCAAGCTAAGCCCCCCCCTGCACGTACACGGGAAGGTACCAATACTACCAATTGTACTTGGGGTCCCAGGGCTGGGACCGTACAAAGTTACAATGCTAGCTCTGTGTCCTGTATTCCGCAGCGGCGTCGGAGCCCACAATTGCAACTCAGGACAGCTTGCCAATCCCTGCTGGACTCCCTGCCGGACTCCTACGCACTCCCATGGTATAGAGCACCACACGCTCCACATAGCACTGTTTGTCCTTGCTTCCACCATTAATACTTCCTATTTCGTATGCACAGACTTGATTACATCATGAAGCAATATCCCCCATTCCCATGCCATGTTGTCTGGTCATTAATGGATTGATCGCTCAGGTCTTATGCCGCTCACTGCTACATTTCCCTGATTACAGTAATACAGCAGTGCAGTGCATGCAAGAAGGACCCTATAAAAATCCAATTTAGCTTGAGAAATAACTGTACTGTCAAATTTCCAGTCTCCCTTTACTTTCTTCCCCAGTGACAACAATCACCTGGTAAGTAAGTGAGAGAAAAACTGCTAAATAGGACAGAACTGTGAATAAAAACATGACAGGATGCAGGACGTAGGATGTCATTTTTACAGCCTTTTGTCCGGTAGTGATGTAGGGGGTGGTTTTTTAAATCAGCAGCAGGTCACTTTCAAGCATACCTGTTGGCAGCTCAGAAAGTATTAAAGCTAAAGACAGCCAGACAACTATCCTTAACAGTGATGGATAAAGGCAGAATGT
>NW_017307080.1:420956-425010 GCF_000935625.1 Nanorana parkeri
GATAGGGACTGCAAAAGATGCAGAGAAGCCTCCCCATTTAGGTTTGTCTGTAAAGGCATGGCCTGTCCCATCAGACAGGGACAGATTGTTGTGTAGCTTTGACCAATTGCACCATTCCCTTGTTTACTGCAGGAGCATAAGGAAAGTAGCTGGCCCATCCTGGACATGGCTCCTGTCTTGGTTACTACGTGGATGATCGAGCTCTGATCCTTAAAAAGGAAGTCAGCATCGGCAGCTCCCATATTTTTTTACTTCACAGGTTCCCTTTAAGAAACTGCATGAGAAAGAGAACATGTTTAGGAAAAATAATTTGCCCTCAATGTAAAGGTGTTTTGGCTCCTGCATCAGTCGCTCTCAATAGCCAATGGCATACTCATGTCAACAGATAGAACTTTAATTCAAAAGATTGTAAAATTGTAGATTTCAAATGCCAAGGAAACTACATACAGCCCATCAAGGGATTCCACACTCCAAAGTAAGAAAATGTATACTGTATTTGCCTGGTATGTCTAGGATCAAACAGATGATAGACGGCTGAAAAGTCTGGCAAGCAAAAGACTTTCGAAAACAGAAGTTTGATAGATGACTAGTTTGCCACTGATATCTTTGATTTTAGAAGACACTCTTTTCCTTTTGCTGGAATGTTTTTCAAATTATTTAGAAGTTAATAAATTGCTGGATAAAATGCCTTATGCCTTGATTAGTAAACTCAGACTTTTATGATATTCCAAGAAGGACAATTTCAGACCACTGCGCTACTGATCAGAGAATTATGAACTTTGGCATCCCAACAGGAAATCCATCTATTTCACTCTGGTCCTGGATACACTTAATCTCAAAAACAGGCTAAAATAATTATTCAGTTACATAGTTACATAGTTAGTCAGGTTGAAAAAAGACACAGTCCAGTCCTTAAAACTTTTCAAAAACTGAATGAAGCACAGGTGGTAATCCACATTTACCACTTCTTCATCTACTGAATGCTTTTTTCCCAATCATTAAAGGAGAACTGTGAGGTGAGTGCTTTTCACTCACCTCATAGTTCTAGCCGACCTGTCACAATGAGACTGTCACAGGTCGGCTCAGTAGATCGGGAGGTGAGCGAACACATACCGGCGTTCCCTCACCTCTCGATCCTGTCACAGCTCTCTGCCGTGACAGGGGAGGGGCTGCATTTCCCCCTCCCCGCTCCAAAACCGCCAGCGCTGACTGGCGGAACGGACAGGGGAGGGGGCGGGGACAGCTGGCCCTGCCCCTAGATAGGCAGAGCCAGCTGTCACTCACACAGCTGGGGGATCCAGACATAATTGTCGGGATCCGCTTCAGCTGCGGCGTCTCAGTATACCGCGAGCTATAGCTCGCGGTATACTGAGCTTAGGGTGACGGGAGGACGCTAGTTTGTGTCCTCCCGTTACCCTAAGGAGAACTATGGGGAAAAGCCTTAACCCCATAGTTCTCCTTTAAACCTCCTCATCTAATGGAGAGAGTGTAAATGCAAAGACGTTATGCAAAAGTAACAATAAAGTTATAAAAGACACACTGACCAGACAAAGTGAATCCCTGTATCCCCCACATTTTGGGGTCTAGTCTGAACACCCCTTTGGCACGCTATACTGTTTAACCTACTGTAATGCATGATATAGCTAAGCCATTACTTCACTGATGTGCAAAAGTGCATTATGATCACATACTGTATGTCCTTGTTTTAAAATATATTTTCTTAATACATATGATGGTGAAAAACACATTATGTATGATTGTGTAAATAATTGGTGCGGATACTGAGAGTGCTGAAAAGTACCCTGCCTAAAACATCTAACATCAAGTATAGCTAAAATACTTGACAGCCAACAATATTTGACTACTTCAAAACCATTCCAGGGTGAGCACATTTCCAGAGAAAGAGATGCCCTTTGAGATGTGTGATTTCTAGAGAGCGGTTGAAGAACAACCAGCCTCATCAGTTCAACAGCCAAATGGTCCACAGGAGTCAAAGAATCTGCTAAACTTCACTTGACTTGAGCATGGCTAAAAGTGATTCATAATTGCTGTGTTATAATACAATGTTGTCTGTAGCTGCAACAATATTGTGTCCTGTTGATGTCTGCTAGATTTTTTTTAGATCCATTTTGCATACTTTTCTTAATATTTAATTATTGTTAAAGTCTTATATAACACAACTGTTTTCAACCCCCAGCTCCAGCGTTCTTTTGCCCTTGTTGGCCAGAGTCCAATAACCCCAGGCATCCTCCAGAGGTGTCCTCAGTAACCACTATCAAGTCATGTTTTCCAAGCTTCCAGGTAATTGCACCAAACCCTAATTTCACCTGTGATTCTCTGATGCACAATCTGTTATCTTTCCCCGAGGGCAGGTTTAAGAAGCATTTCACCTGAGAAGTGACATATTATATATGGTCTTTAAAGAAGGACAAGAAAGGTGTCAGAATATGAAAATGACACATCTCATGTGTTTCTGTACCGACAGGTTACTTTGAATGTTTTAATGTAAATGGAGCTAAACATAACATTCATTTAATTTCTCAGCATGCATTGCTTCTCTCCTGAGGTTGCTGTAAGCTATGCTATGCATGACTGGCAACTATAATCAAGTTACAGGAGCTCCAGTAGCTATTTTGTTCTATGCACGTGTCTTGTACATAAGTTAACCATGGTAATAATGAATATGGGTGCCACAAAATAATGATTCATAGAAAGGTGAAAAAACTAAGAAAAGTTTAAATGAGAGAATAAAGAATGCACAACAAATATGGCAGAGATAGAAAATGTGAAAAGGGTGTCTGAGTGTCATCATGTAAATGTCATCTGGTTGAACACATTGCAGAGATAGGACAAAGGACAATGGGTAGATCTCATCTACTGGCACTATCCATCTGTCAGTGGAGATAACCAGCTTATGGTCTACTTTAGGCTACAAGTGCAATATAAAATGTACAGTTTGAGTTATTCCAGAAAAAGTTCCACACCTATATAGATGCAGCTTGCTTAATGATAATTTCATTGATGGAAAGCTGCGGCAGATATGACCAGACCAGATGGAAGATGGTGCTGGACACATGGCTGAGCCCTTCTTGTTTTATTAGAATAGACAGAAACACAAGAGGGGGAATTACATAATAGAAAAAACACATTTAGGAGGCAATGGGATTTCAGTGCTTATTCCAATGGTCCAAGTGCAAGGAAATCTTCAAACAAGCAAACTGGCTCTGGTAAGGTAACTCTCAAACACACAGGCCTCCCTCAATGGGAACCAGAAAGCAACTCAAAGTATAGATGTACAAATCACACCACAACATGACTATGATGTAAGGGTTTGGGAGGGTACTACAGGTATGTACAAGCACCTCCAGATGTCTGTTCTTTATACCAGTGCCCAATTTTTTTTATAATGTCCGATCTTATCTATGTCCTTACCGTAATCCATATCAGCTCTCATACATTGTATACCCCCTTATGGACCAAAGCAAAGTTTAAATTTCTGTTATGGATCTGCTTATTTGTCTATAATTTTGTCATTCCTTAACCCCTTCGTGACGGGAAACTACATCCCCGTCACTAAGTGCCCAAATGACTGTTCACGTACACTGTATGTGAGCAGCTATTTGGGGCCCTGTAATGCTGGTAATCGTTGAGAATCAGCAGTTACCATCCATTATTGAAAGAGTTAGGCTTTTACAGACACCAAATTCCTTTTAGGAATTAGGTGCCTCACAGTGATAGCAGGGCAGTATTTACCGCACTTGCTGTCATTGTTTGATAGCTGGTACAGATTGGGATTAGGAGATCCCGATGTCTACTAGCTGTTTGCTAAATGTTTCATCCTGGAAACATTTAGCAACATGTTTCCATTTTGAAACATTGTTTCAGGTTTCTGTTTATTGTGGGAATGATCAGAAGCCTTTAGCGAAATGCTGCAGGATCAGCAAGTAAGGATCAATGTCACTAATGTTATTATTGCTGTTAATATGTTTGGAGCAGCCTAATAATAATCAAAAATGTATTAATTATCAAGCAGTCATAGTGAGATCCCTTCAGA
>NW_017307080.1:425023-472741 GCF_000935625.1 Nanorana parkeri
GAAAATCTGTATCTGTGCTGAAGATTTTGTTTTCACCCTAAGGGGTTCATTGTTGTATTATAACCCCCTCATGACGGTGATGTGCAAAGTATGTCGCTGTCACGAAGTGTGACACTTAGTGACATTGTATGCTAAGTGACCACTATTAGCTTTTAGAGAGAAAAACATATATAAAATGTTAGGTTTTAGTTTTATACTGAGAAGTTCAGAAAAATGTATAAAATCCTATGGATGTGAGGTGTTTCCAAATAAAGGACAAATACATTAATTTATTTTAATGCATTTTTTTCGCTGTGCTGTTTTTCTAAAAAATAATAATAATCAAAATTGGGGAAAAGGTGTTTGCTTTAAATGTTTTCCTCTTTTTTTATATTTTATTCGTACTTAGTAAGTAAGTACATTATTGCTGTGAAAGAATCACACAGCAAAAATTAAAAAATTGCTTCAGTCATTACTGAACAGAAACTAAAAAAAAAAGCTTAGTCATGAAGGAGTTAAGCTAACAAAGTAATACATATATTTTTTTTAGGGGGGGCAGAAAGAAGACTATCTTTTGGCAATTTTGTCTTGCAGAAACTATTTTCTATGTAATCTATAAATAAAAATATGAGAAAAGCAATAATAAAGAAATGAAAAAAAAAACGCATAACTACAAAAAAAAGGTTTATTTACCAGTAGTTTAAAGAATGAGAAATAAAAAAAATAGCAGAAAAATGAATAATAAAGGAAGAAGAAGCAAAGGGGAAATAATGGGTTAAACAGGAACAAATTGATAAAAACTGTTTTTTTAACGAGTCAACTTGCTTTAACTAACATCCTCCCTTTCATCTGCATAAAAATAAAAAGCAAATACAATTTAACATTATTGTTACATTGTATTTTTAAATGAGGTTTCTGAACAGTGTTTACAAACACTGTCTAAAAGCACAATTTTTCACAGTAGTGGTTGCAGTCAGTTTGACAGTTGAATTGCTGACAAGAGCAGCAGGGGGAGCAGCAGCTGGGAAAGAGGGACAGGGCACATTATGTACCCACTGTGTTCTTTGATTACTTTTTTGGGGAATACATTGCATACCCAAGGCACACAAGCTGTTTAATTAACTGTAAGGTGAAAAGATTGGCTCAGCAAACTTGACTAGTTGCATGCAAAACTACAAAATAGACAGACCAACATTTTCCACCATGCTGGAAACTTTTGAACAATTTCATGGATTTTTATTCTTCATAAATCAACACAATGATGTTTTAAATAATACATACATGGATGAATTTAGGCAAAGATTAATTTGCATTAAACTCAAAATAATGATCACATGTTCAGAAATATCCTGAGTATCCATGGTAGGACTAAACTGATTCCTTTTGAAATCAAATATAGGTAGCACTTGTTCACTCCTGAATCGGAAAATGTTAATTAGTGTCAAGACCACTTTAAACAGAACAGCAATGCTGTTTCAATCACCATAGCAACAGAAACTTGAAATCATTTGTCCACCAAATAACAGATCCAAAGACAAAAACACTTGACTGTTGCAGAGCTTGAAAAACATGACATATTGTAACATTTTAGTGTTCTCCAAGCCCTAAAGGGACACTGTCACAACCCAAACCCTGACTCAAAAACCGCTTAGGAGGATAAGACCCAAAAGAAATCTAGTGTTTTAAAAAAAAAAAATTCAAAGGATGCAATGAGGTGCTGCAAAAAAAAAAAAAGCAGCGTTTGAATAGATTGTGGGCAGAAACAGCCTGATGTGCTTTAATCACCCCAAGGTAATCTAAAAAACAAGGGAAAAGACCCCAATTAATACACAATAAGTAGCTATGGTGTTTTGAAGATTGAACAGCTAGCTATCAGTCAGTTGTTGCAGACAGATATTGTTCCTTAAAGCGGACCTATACACTCAAAAACCAAATTCTACCAATGCATCCCTCTATGTATTATGACTAATAATAACATAGACATGGCAGGTGTAATATGCTGTGATTTTGAAATACTTACACTTGCAGAGCATTCATTTCCTGCTTTGAAAGGGCAAAATGACTTCAGTTTGCTAAAGCAATGCACACTGGGATTGCCTTGTCATTACCAGAGCATTGCTGGGAAATCTCATCTGTAATCTCATGAGATCTCAGGGAAAGGCATTTTCTTCCCCTGAGATGATGTGCATGGTCACGTGTTCTAATCGCATGTCTAGCCACATGTGCCAGATATCCAGGAAGTGAAAGGAGAGCTAGTAATCTGCCCTTAGTAAACATGGCCACTGTCAGAAGACTGGGGAAGAAAAGAGAAATAATATATGCATAGAATACAAAGTCGGCAATTATCTAGAAGTATGTGTTTGTAGATTGTCATTACTAAGCATTTCTAAAGGTGTATTTGTTGTTATTTTAAAGATATAGATAAAGGTCCGCTTTAAAAGGATTTTTGGGTGTACAGATCTGAGCACACAGGCATGGTCCAAAAGAAAATTTACCCCAGCACTGCAATTTAAAGTACTCAAGCATAGTTTGTTAAAGTAGATGTAAACTAGACATGTGCGTCCGCAAAAAAATTGTTTAGTTTAATTTCAAATTTTTCAATATTTAATTTTTCGGGTCTGAAAGTCAATTCGTTCTGGGATTCAGACGAAATCCGAATTTTTGTTAATTTTGTTAGCGGTAGTATGTATGAAAAATCGTTACTAACGAACACTCGTTCGTACATACTACAGCTAAGGAAAATTTAGATTTTTTTTTTTTTTAAGTTGATGCTTAATACAATAAAACTTAATTCGGGAAATAACTTTTGATGCATCCAAATTTTTTGTTAGCGTAAATTCGGATTCATAGTTACATAGTATTTGAGGTCTTGTATTAAAAAGACACAGGTCCATCAAGTTCAACCTTTGTGTATGTGTTTGTGTGTGTGTTGTGCGTGCGTGTATATAAGAGTCCCTGTATGTTCTAGTATTTAAATGTACCTGTACTTCTGTATGTTATGGCCTCTTAGGATGGTATCTAATTGATTTTTGAACAAATCAATATTCTTTGTAGATACCTCTGCTTGTGGCAGAGTTCCAAAATGTAACCGCTCTAACTGAAAAGAAGCTCCTACGCCCTTTGTGGATAAATCTTTTCTCCACCAATTTTAGGTGGTGGCCTCTAGTCCTTGTTAGGGAGTTCACAGTAAAACGTTTAGTGCCGATGTTGCTATCACCACTGAACATTTTGTACAACAAAATCATGTCCCCCTTAATCTTCTCACTTCCAGTATGAACAAGTTTAAATTTAGCAACCTTGTCTCATAGCTTTGATCCTCCAGCCCCTTAATTAGCTTAGTTGCTCTTCTTTGGGCCTTCTCCAGCTTAAGGACATCTTTTCTGTGGATTGGTGACCAAAACTGAACTGCATATTCAAGATTAAGGATGGGCTGCATGTTCGAGTCGACCATAGGTTCGACTCGAACATTGCATGTTCTAGCGTTCGCCGAACGCCGAACATTATGGGATGTCCGCGGTCTGTTCGACCCCGGCACATCCCACAATGCACAGACATTAAACCTCATATAGTTGCCCACTCCACTATTTTATCCAGGCCCTCCTCTAATGTTATAATGTCTAAACCCGTGTTTAGTATCATCTCCCAATTTTAGTATCATCTGCAAACACAGAAACATGGCTATTGACGGCCTCCCCAATATCGTTAATAAACAGGTTAAATAGCGGGTGATACTGATATAAAGGTCCTTGTTGGGCACTTTGTGTTATGGGGTGATTGTGTCCCACAATCTCCTGCCTTTAATCCTTTCACATGCTCTCCCAAAGAAAACTACAAGATTTTGTGCTGATGCACATTGCCCAGGTATATTCCACTGTTGTCACCATTTAAAAAAAAAAAAAAAGAAATAAGTCAGTAAGAATTAGAAAATTTGCCCTGTAAAAAAACACATGCAGCCTATTATGACTGTAGACAGTCGTGTGGAAAGGATGTAAAGAAGCTGCTGGACACACATTAGCTGTAGTGCATGTGGACAGGAACAAGCTGTAAAGAGGCTGCAGGAAATTATCAGCATTAAAATGTAACAAAGGATGAAAAGAAGGTAAAAACCCTTCCCTCTCCTACCCCCCAATTCTCTAAGATACACAGCATTTTGCTACCAACAATACATGACATTCAGCAAGGGTTTCCATCTACTTAAACAGACCTGCCAGTGCCTACAAGGGCTACCTAATCTCTCCCTATGCAATATGTCAACTTCACTCCCTATGCTTTCCCTATCACAGATAAAGCACATTATCAATATGGCTGCTGTGACCTTACCCTTTTATAGAGAGGGAGGTGACTTATCCAAAAGTTATTTATTGGCCCTTCTAAAGCAGTTGACCTAAGTTCAAAGACCAGGCAGGACCATCTTTACCGCAGGGCAAAAGGGGCAACTGCCCTGGGTTTCATCATTTACAGGGGCCCAAAGCAGCTGTCCCTTTAGCCCGTGCGTCAGATAGGACAAGCCCAGTGGCACCGCTGACAGGGAGACCATCCGGCCGTCCTTTCTCCTCTAGCTAATGCCTGTGTGCCTCCTGCTCCTGTGATCTCACCCCCCCCCCCACCCCCCGATGCCTGTCACATAGACACAGACATCGGGGAGGGATCCGGCAGGCATGGAGGAGGAGAAAGAGGGGAGGGGAAGACACAGTAGAACCAACCTGAGAAAATCCTCAGTGTCTGTATTGCAGGTTACATGGTGATGTGTATTATTGTTTGGTCTCTATGGGTTATTTTATATTGCATAATACCATCATAGCTCTTTGCACTGCCTTATAATAAAGTAATACCAAATCTATTAACGTTTTCTGGAGAACAATGACACGGAGAAAACGTACCTCCTCTGGTCATGATTGTATGCCTACAAGATAATATAGTATATATAGTCCAAATCCCATTTTAATAGGAGCCACATAAAATCTTTTTACATTTTGCTCAGTCTGATCTTGCAGTGCAACGTCACTCATCTGTACTGTACTATTCACGAGGCTGCCGAAGGATCTGGCCGTAGCTTTGGCCGATCCTTCGTCTAGCTTCGGCCCCAGGACCCCTTCGGTTCAGGGGAACCGAAGGGGTGCTGTACGGGCTATTCACAATAGCCGGTACAGCTCCCGAACCTTGGCGAGCGGCTCAGTCGAGCCAAACGCATATGCATCGGCTCGGCATCAATGGGAACATTTTTTTTTTTCTATGCTGACATCGCTCGTGTCAGAATAAAGAAAAAAAAAGACACAGCAGTGTTTCTCTCCTTGGCGGCCGGCAGCGGGAGGCTTCCCGAGCGCCCGGGAGATTTATTTTTTCTCTTTTTTTTGACGGCAGCAGAGCCGCCGGACAATAGGAAACTATTGGGCGGAGCTAGCTGTCACTGCTAGCTCCGCACAATCGTTTTCGATTTACTTTTTTTTATCTTTTTCTGTTCTGCTCGGTCCCTCCTGAGGGACCGAGCAGAACAGCCGAGCCGAATGCCGCTCAGCGGCATTCGGCTATTCACTCACTACTGTTCAGCATCTTTAACAATAGGCCGAACAGCAGTGAGTAGCCTGCCGGAGGTTCGACTCAGCCGATCCAGATGTTGGATTGGCTGAGTCGAACTCCTTCTGCACTTTGGGTCGGCCGGCCGAACATGCCATGTGAAGCAAGCCGATGTACGGCTGATTTCAGCTGATGTACGGCTGAAATCAGCCGTACCACCCTGAAGTGAATAGCCGAACAGTGTTCGGCTCACTTCACTTCAGGTCGGTCATTCACTCGGCTGCCTAAGGCAGCCGAGTGAATAGACCCCTTTGTATTTTTATGATTACTCCCATTCATATTTTTTTGCATGCCCCAAGTTAGTAGTTTGCTGGTGTCTTTACAGTTCCAGGATGTTAAGTGATCTGCTTTTATATTTGTTTCCATGGACAAGTACACATAAATCAAGCCAGTGAATCAAAAACGTAATTTAATAAATTGATTAATGTTCATTTGGACTAATAAAGTATCAAAGCAAAGCAAGTTTTATTAATGCAATTTAAAAAAAAAGGTTAATTTATTCATTATTGCTGTGCATTTACATGCACATCACTTAACATTTGCTGCAAGGTGTATTTAGTACACGGTGCAGAAAGCGTACAGTGATATGCTGTGTAAATGCAATACATATTTTACTATATATTTTACTTTATATATCCATTTAATTTACACTGCATGCATTGTATTGCATTTACATTGAATGCCCCCGCACACTTGATGCACAGTGTACTGCATTTGCAACATATGCATTCTATGTATACTATATAAGGAGGCATTTGTTAAAAATGCAATGCGCAATGCAGTAAGTGCTTGAGGACATGCAACACTAATGCAATATGGATTTTACTGATATAACCACATACTGGTACATTTGTTCTGTACTACATGATAAATTATATAAGACTTTTAATTTAAATCCTATTGTAAGATTTTTATCAAGTAGTACAGAACAAATGTACCAATACATGGTTAAGTTAGTAAAATTGGTATTGCATTTACATTGTATGTCCCCGAACACTTGCTGCATGTGCACTGCATTTTCAACATATGCATTATACATATAATATACAGTAGACTTATGGGTCAAAAATCTGTATTGTAGAGTCCTGAGTTTATTGGGTTGCAGAGTCCTGAGTCCATTCTGTTGCAGACTCCTGAGTCCATGGTGTTGCAGGCTTCTGAGTCCATTGCAGTGCAGAGTCCTGAGTCCATTGCAGTGCAGAGTCCTGAGTTTATTGCATTGCAGAGTCCAGAATCCATTGTGGTGCAGAGTTCTGATTCCATTGCGGTGCAGAGTCCTGAGTCCATTGCGGTGCAGAGTCCTGAGTCCATTGCATTTCAGAGTCCATTGCGGTGCAGAGTCCATTGTGGTGCAGAGTACTGAGCCCATAGCTTTGCAGAGTCCTGAGCTAATTGTGTTGCAGAGTCCTGGGTCTATTGTGTTGCAGGGTCCTGATTCAAATGCAGTGCAGAGTGCTGCATGGTGCACTACATTTTCAACATATACATTCTACATATAATATAGACTTATGGGTCAAAAATCTGTATTGTAGAGTCCTGAGTTTATTGTGTTGCAGAGTCCATTGCAGTGCAAAGTTCTGAGTCCATTGCGGTGCAGAGTCCATTGCAGTGCACAGTCCTAAGACCATTGCACTGCACAGTCCTGAGTCCATTGTGTTGCAGAGTCCGGTGTCCATTGCATTGCAAAGTCCTGAGTTTATTGTGGTGCATAGTCCTGAGTCCATTGCATTGCAGAGTCCAGAGTTTATTGTGGTGTAAAGTCCTAATTTTATTGTATTGCAGGGTCCTGAGTCTATTGTGTTGCAGAGTCCTAAGTTCATTGCATTGCAGAGTCCAGAGTTTATTGCGTTGCAGTGTCCAGAGTTTATTGCATTGCAGAGTTCAGAGTTTATTGCGGTGTAAAGTCCTAGGTTTATTGTATTGCAGGGTCCTGAGTCTATTGTGTTGCAGAGTCCTAAGTCCATTGCATTGCAGAGTTCTTAGTTCATTGCAGTGCAGAGTCCAGAGTTTATTGCGTTGCAGTGTCCTGGGTCCATTGCATTGCAGGCTCCTGAATCCATTGTGTTACAGAGTCCTAACTGCATTTTGTTGCTGAGTTCTGAGTCCATTGCGTTGCAGGGTCCTAAGTCCATTGCGTTGCAGGGTCCTAAGTCCATTGCGTTGCAGGGTCCTAAGTCCATTGTGTTGCAGGGTCCTAAGTCCATTGCGTTGCAGGGTCCCAAGTCCATTGCGTTGCAGGGTCCTACGTCCATTGCGTTGCAGGATCCTACGTCCATTGTGTTGCAGGGTCCTACGTCCATTGTGTTGCAGGGTCCTACGTTCATTGTGTTGCAGGGTCCTGAGTCCATGGCGTTGCTGGGTACTGAGTTTATTACATTGCAGAGTCCTGACTTTATTACATTGCAGGGTCCTGAGTTTATTGTGTTGCAGGGTCCTGAATCCATTGTGTTGCAGGGCCCTGAATCCATTGTGTTGCAGGGCCCTGAATCCATTGTGTTGCAGGGCCCTGAATCCATTGTGTTGCAGGGCCCTGAATCCATTGTGTTGCAGGGCACTGAGTTTATTGCATTATCTTGAGTTTCTTTTCAGGGGAAGGTGATGTAGGTGGATATGGGGATCTGGGTCGGGAAGTGATGGAGCTGCGAAGGTTGTGGGAGCCCATCAGTAAAATCTTGCCCAGAGCCCAATTAATATTAAAGATGGCCCTGAGACCAGGCAGTGAATTATAGTTACAAAGAAATTGGGACAGTGAACCTTGAGTACGTTGTGTTCACCTCAAATCCATGGTAGGGGCGAAACCTAACCTCATCCCTAATTGGGACTAAAAGTAAGGGGAAGTCCAATATTTTGAGTTGGCATCAGAACAGAAATAGAGGGAAATCTTCCAATAGGGACTCTTGCTGAGGTGACAACTGTCTCAAAGAAAAATTTGAAAAATTTGTTCTCACTTCCTGTTGTGCCTACATGCCAGATAGGGAGAAAATCTTCCTAATAGGACACAGACAGTAAAACAAACTGACTGGGGTTTTACCCATTCAATACTTGAATCGCACAATACATTTACAGGTGTATTATTAGCATAGAGTATATTAGTAGTTCCATGTGCATAACCCTGATTTACTCTTGTTTGTCCTAAACCAAATTTCATGCAGATATGTATTGCAACTTATGTAGGTATAGTTAAAATTCACTGTGTATTCATTCACATCCAATTAGCGCTTTCAAGCAAATGGCTTAATTAGCTAAAATTCTTCACGCTCTGGGGAGCAATAGTTTGAAAATAAAAGTGGAAATACTGTATGTAAAAATTCCATCCGCTATAGAATTTTAAGTACAGGACAAAGTAATTTAGAGTAAAACCACGCATGATGTGAGTCTTTTCTGCTTGATGGCACTTCTTAGCTGGAAAGGCAGAAAAAACAGAACTAATAGAATCATGTATTCTTTTAATTAATGTTTTGTATATTTGCATATAAAATATCCTTTAGCATGAAATTAATTCTGCATATGTGAATTCAGATATAATTAAAACTCACAATGAAAATCTTACAGTTGCCAGTGTCTATACATCTTCCTAGGGTTCCACCATTTCCCTCACCACTTCAAGTGCAGCAGAAAATATTTTGCTTATTTTTAGTTCCCAGTTTGAAGCACACTGAAATATTACGGGCATAGCTGGATGAATTGGAGGAAACTTCTTGCACCAGAAATAGTAAGTCACTTTCCTTAACTCCCAACTTTTTGATATAAGAAAGAGGGGCACCTTGAAGCACAAAGTAGTTAGGCAATGGATATACCCCTGCCACGCCCCTAGTTATGAGAAACATAAACAATGTATATAGATTATACTTTCATCCTAACCCTGAACAGAGATTTTCCAGCTTGTGGGGCAACAGCATACGTGCCAGCCAATTGAGAGCGATCATCACGGGGTTGGTTAACATCGCAGTTAACCTTTTCGCACCATTCACACTCCTTTAATGTCACTTTTCTAACTATAACAATATTTTAAGATGACCATGTTTTGCAGTCCAACAGCCAACATTTTGCACAGAAGGAAATCACAATTTGATAGAGACCAAACACTACTTTACCCAGATGCACACAATGCTTATGAGATTTAATGTAATCAATTTGTCTTTTGTAAGTTATAACATAGTCATGTTTGGTCTTGAATTGATTGGTATTCACTTATGCATTTTGTTATTAACTTAGCTTAATCATAGCCTTCATTATGGAAATGGCATTAATTAGAATACACACATCAGGTCACAAAAGAGAGAAAACAGAGTAGAAGAACCAAAGGATTCAGTTCCAAAAGAGGGACTGTCTCTCCAAATGTTGAGAGTTGAGAACTATGACAATCTGCCCCTTATTTTTAGTACAGCCCCTAAACCTAATGTTTACTCTGAAAATTTCGTTTAAACATAAGTGTGTATCTTGAATTACACTATAATATACTGTATAAAATATAGTAGTATTATGCCAGCCAAAACAATTTTCTTAGCGTGGGATGGATTGAGGAATGGTTAGAGCCTCTGTCAGGTCTTAATTGCTTTCTGTGTTCCCATTTGCAAAGGTTTTCCCTCTCTCGCTGCCCCAGTGTTGGAGGCCACCAGAACAGGAAATCAAATGAGATTTCTACAGCAAAGATAAGTGAAACTGACAATTTTTCCTTCAACAAAATTTCAGGTAAAATCAGAACATTTCAGTGAAATTTGCCATTTTTACAAAATGCAATGGGTGTTTTTAAAGGTTAAATAGGCTTTAAATGGTTCCTAAGGGAAGCTCTTTTAAATCTTTTTGTTTAAAAAAAATGTTTTAATATATTTTAAAAATATATTTTGTGAACCCTTTTCTGCCATCGAGTACATCTAGAAAGAAATACGATGGCAGTTGCCACAGACATGGCTTTGTTGATAGCCAAAGCCATGCCACTGGCAAAGCTTTGTAAATCAACAATGTGATCACAGCACTAACATGATGACCAAATGATTTTGTGAGAAAACAAAGGGTTAGTGTAGGTATCATAGAGTTAACATTAGTGTTAGCATTGGGGTGCACTTTGTTGATGAGCAAAGCCATGTGATCACCATGTCAGCACTGACAACAAAGCCATATGAATTTGTTTTAAGCAAATTTCAACTAAGCAGTGTGCATGGTAATATTTGAGGTTCATTTTCACAAAATTTCTCAGAAGTTATCTTCCTTAAAAATCACTCCGCTCTTCCAAACTCTCCTGTAGGGATTTAGACAAAAAAAAACACATCAGCTAGATTCTAACCCTTTCTCACTCCCTTATATCTGAAAGATAGGTTTAGCCTGAAAAAATATTTTGTCAATTATGTAAAGTGCTGCACATTCAAGTACTCTTTTGTAGGCCAGTTCCGTCTAGGGCCATAGAAAAAACGAGCAACCATTCTTCACTTAACTGGTAGGTAGAAACTTCTATCTTGTATCTATGATTAAGCCCATCTGTGGGTGAAACGCATCAGTGGAGGAGTTCCTCAGGCAGGAATCTATATTGTCCATTGCAGTAAGCAGAAACAAGCAGGGAAATCTTCCGTCATATGAAAGCAATCATCAACAACATGATATAAAGTGATTGCAAAATGTAATGAAAGAACATAATAAAATAAAATGAAATGCCAGCTTTCCACATATAGTGTATCCGCGCAATCTTGGGTAAAAATATATTACAGGTTCACTTTTATAAAACTATAAAATGATACATTATCATAGAAATCAGCACTTGGACTTAAAATATACATGATCATATAAATCCTGAAATGGCTAATGTATCGCTATTTCATGCACATAATGCCTCTGCCCTTTCACAAATCTTATACCTACAGCATATTATTTTCCTATATTAGGATTCACTTTGTGAGGAAAGCAAAGACTGGAATCACCGAGTTTGAAAAATATACTGTATATAAAACAATTTCCAATGATACCTCGGTAACGCATTAGCGAGGGAACGTACTAGCTTGTGTTAGAAGATTGAAGATCAGTAAGAGAGCATGATAATCTAAGTGTTGATGATACAAGTAATGGCAAAACAGCAAAATGATAGTGGACATAAGACTTTACACCTGGGTTGTACAGCATTAATAAACCTAGTGTAGTATAGAAAAAAAGGTCAATTTAGGTTCTCTGCATTTCCTTGGTGGGTGTAATTTATCATTCCAAGTTTTTTACTCATGCAAGGTCAATATTTTGTAAAATTGCATTCAGTTAGAAAAGGACTGGAGATGTGCAGGAGTTAGCCAGCATTGCTTTAGTCTTTGAGTGAGAAGAAGTTTTTAAACAATAAAAAAAAATTAAATTGACAAAATGTCTATTTTTTTATAATTTAAAAAATATCCAACTTTAGCACAATCTTTGAGCAAATAACCCTCAGGGTTCAAACCTAATTCCACAAAATGTATTTTTTAAAGTAAACAAATTGAAAATGAATTCTTAATTGGTTAAAACACACAAAGGAAATTACCTACTAAACTAGAACAAGGCACACCAGTGCCTCACAATTTGCACAATTGTCTTTCCCAGCTTTTGCCAAGAGGTCAAGTTTTGCACCAGAGTCACAGCCATGTTTGTATTGCATGTCAGGGTAAGGAGGTGAGCACCTCTAGGAGTCTTATGCCTGCTATGTAATGTCAATTGGCTTTGAAAAAAATCTTTAAAATAATAAAACATGTTGGGTGGAGAAATCTGTTCCTGCTACCTGTTGCTGTAGTTCTTGTGCAGATACTGACCTCTGCAAACAATTTTTTTCATTGCATTCTGTACAAACTGTACATTGCATTCTCCTAATTATATATAAAAAAAAGCTTATAGTTCCATTGTGTTGGCCATTCACAATAGCAATACTGCATGGATGAAAATTGCAGCAACGCCCCAGCAACTGACTGTGAATATGTTGTAACCAAGAAGGATTTTTGTGAACACCAACTAATTGCAAACACTTGCACAACTGGTTGCAGTTATCACATGTCCCAGCACTGGGTACAGCAGATCCTGTTCATATACTGTACATGTACATCATGCCTAATATCTGGAATAACTGCCACGAACAGATTACTGATGATCAACATTGGAGTCATGTATTTTATCGTGCAAAGTATTGTCTTGGAGAACTATAGAGCTCCGAATGTCCAAATTATAATATAATATTTAAGTTGTGCATTAAAAACAATTTTTATGGACTTCTGGTTCCAGTGCCTGATGTAGCGGTGGCAGCAAGGAGAAACTCTCGCACTGCCGGGAAAACTATTTCTATAAAATCACCTCCCAGTGGCATTTTCCTCTCTCCAGGCACCAGCTTCGTAAGTTCTACATGTCCTCTCTCCACATGGACAAATTTATGTCCAAAAAGAGGAGCTTCTCCTGCTCCAGAGGGACCTCAACTTACACAAAAGGCCTCAGGAAGCTGCCAACATGGCTGCCGAATTAGACTAGCCATGCGACAGCACATCTTCGGATGGTGAATCATCCCCACTCATCAACAGACCAAAATTGATGCTGATGTGGCCAAGCTACTTGGCCCCAAGATCAAGGATGCTGTTAAAGCGGTGTTCAAGGGCATCCAGTCACTCAGACATGATTTACTTAGTCAAGCCCAGTGAGTCTTGGAGGCGGAGGACCGTGTGGCAAAACTGGAGAACGACACTGGTACTGCTTTCTCCCGCTTAGAATCGGCTTTGCAAAAGGTCCAGATCCTGACCAATAGGATGGAGGATCTAGAAAATCGCTCCCCCCAAAACAACCTCGAAATCATAGGTCTCCCAGAGAGCTATCTCCCTTTGTTGCTACCTTCAATATGTTTACATAATATTTCTGACATTCTGGGGCTGCCAGTGCCTTACAAGGTTAAAAGATTGCATCGGGTCAGACCCCGCAAAACCCCAACCACAAATAATTGGGGCCAGTTATTGTGAAGTATCTAGACTAAATGACCGGTCTGCAATTCTACAAGTTTTCCTGGTTGATGCTGTACGGGCATTTATCTTTCCAGAAGATTTTGCTGTTATGTTCTTTATCTTTGTGCTTTACCTTTTAATTTAGTTGGCAGATGTATTTTGCTCTCAACAAATATTGACATTGATAGTTTCTCCCAACACTATTTGTGACCTGCATTCCCGCGATCAAGGAAAAAAGTGAAGTCCGTAAATGTTTTTGTTAGGGATGCACCGATACCGATTTTTCAGTATCGAGTACTGATATTTATTTTTTGGTACTCGTCGATACCGAGTAATGATACTGGTACTTCCACTAGCATGGAGCCGGCTTCCCGGCCAACAGAAAGCTGGGCAGCGTGTCATTTCCCAGTAATTCTCTAATTCCCATATTAGATTGCTTTGGCGTCACTCTGGAGATTTAACTCATGACCCCATGCAAACTAACTCCTTGCTGGAACAATATTATAGACAGCTTTATTCTATTCATCCACAGACGCTGAGTCAATCTTTTCTAGAGTCCACTTCCCTCCCTACAGTTCCTCCTGACCTTCTCCTGCAACTTAGTGCAGATATTCTTTTAATGGTCAAGCCCCGAAACCCAATGGATACACTATAGAATTTTATAAACTTTTGCGTCTGCCACTCTTGAAAGACCCTTTACAATTTGTTCACTATCTACTTATTGGTATGGAAGCATACATTAAAGTCTTACCTACGAAAAGGAGAGACCCCATGCTCCCGAGCTCATATAGACCTATATCTCTCATTAATGTGGACGCAAACATTTTATCTAAAATCCTGCGGACAGATTGGCAAACATCTTACCACACCTGATCTTGCCAGAACAAGCAGGCTTCATTAAAGGCAGATCGGCCATATCTAATATTTTCAAAGTTCTGGTGTATTGATCATATCAATTGATGCCGAAAAAGCTTCGATAACACTCAATTCCAGTGGCTTTTCCAGGTATTGAGTAAGATGGGCTTTACAGGTCCCATTGAGACCTTCTTGACAAAGATGCGGCCCCAACTGCCTGAGTATACACAGCAGATTTTATCTCCACCTCCTTTCCCTTGCTTAAAGGTACCCGCCAGGAATGCCCACTATCAACCCTACTCTTTAATTTGGCTATTGAACCCTTGTCTGTCTATTTGCAAAATATTCCAGACATCTGAACTATACGTCTTCACTCCTATCAACTTAGAGTGGCAATGTTTGCCGACGTATTAACACCTCTAAAACGGAAGCCCTTCCCCTAACCAAATTCTGCCATTAATCTGAACTCAGTCACATCTTTTGCTATAGCTAAACACAATATATCCTATCTAGAATTACGAATTGGAAAATCCCAGATGTCCCTTTATTCTTTGAATTATGGCCCCTTGATAATCTCACTCTTGGGCAGGATACATCCAGTCAAAATTATCAGTTTTTCTAAACTGCTGTATGCCATGCAGACATTGCCTCTCCTAATGAAACATTTAGTGACCTCACGTTGCTATGAAAAAATTGTACTTGCCTAAGGAGGGAGGTGGTATGTTGTTCCTGAACATTAGACTGTACTATCTTGCATGCCTATAGCGACACTCTATTGATTAGCTACATGATACTTCCTATAACTCTAATTTGTTCTCGAATCAGAACGAATCAAAACTTCCAGCCATTTTTACACTTTCCCATTTTAAAATTACTTCCTCACCTTTGTACTAATGTTTTGTTGAGAGACACGGTAGTGGCATGGAGGGAGGTGCATACATATTTGAAACTACGTTTTTACTTTTCCAAATACCTGACAATTAAGGGGAATCCATAATTCCCTAAAGGGGAAGATTATATAGCCTTCTACCATTGGTCGACTAAAGGTATCACTAATTTTCATCATCTATTCATGGAAGATGTCTCCAGGCCTCTTACCTTTTGGGTCCTCCCAATACAGCCACACTCATCCAGGACTTGAGACATTTATGTATCATGTATCTGGAAAATTGGATGCAGAACTGGATCTTTCTTCTTAGAAGTGGATATCAAAATATTTTCAGAGGTGGTTGCAATTGCTCATCTTTATAGAGAAAGATGAACTCCTACTTACTTTGAAATGTACTGCTCACTATGCAAGGGAAGTGCTGAGGGGCACCGTAAGCCCTTCTGATTGTAATCCAAACTAAACTTTGCCTTTCTTCTCCTCCCATAGCACTCAGCCCCCTATACCCCTATACCTTACTGGTCCCATGGGTGCTCCCGGTCCTAAAAAAGTAATTTATGTATATTGCCAGTTTTTGTGCGACATCCATCTACTCTATTACAAAATTGGTACCGGAAAGCCTTGTTTATGTTTAATGTTTGTATGCACTTGTTCACATATATTTGTTCTTTTATACATAATCTTTTTGCACTATCATGCGGGCTGCTCAATCGATTCATGCCACCAGTCTTGCCTGCGGTTATCCTTTATCCTATAAATGTTTTTATGTGCACATGTTTGGTGGAATGCCTCTTAACCCCTTCATGACTGACAAAATTCAGTACCACCAAAAGTCCACAGACGACGCTTTAATACTGGCCCCAGAATGATTTCCCTCACTCCGGCGTGCGTGGCGATACCCAACATGCGTAGTGCAATCCCGACGCATGTTTATATGAAGACGCGTGGGTTGGCGGGGGACTTTAAACATTTTTTTAAATTACTTTTACATTTATGTTAATATTAATTTTTAAAACTGTTTATATTTTTTAACTTTACTTTAATTGCTATCACATAGGGGGGCTTACAAGCATTTAATCTGCATCGCTCCCGTTCCCATAGTACGGTGAGGGGATCGGCGAATGGAGGTTCGCTGATCTCCTCCCCAGCTCCCCCCCCCGACACCAGAGAAGCCGGTCCTGGGCCCGTAGGAGGGGCAACGGAGCCTGGGAAACAAGGCGGGGGGCCCGTTCACTGGCCCGCAGAAGCGATCTGGCAGCAGCTAAGAATCGTTTCTACTGTAAAGCCGACAGTCTGCTTTACAAGTTTAAACAGCGCCCCGGCGGCTGAGACTGTTTAAACAGCCCCGATGCCAGTGACGTACACTGTACGTCGCTGGTCATGAAAGGGTTAATGATTCTATTGTGTATCTCTATAATGGTAATCTCGTTCAGTATTATGTGCACTGATTATCTCTCTGTTCTACCCACTTCTCTTTTTTTGGGGGGAAGGGTTGTTTTTTGTTTGTTGTGTATGTGAAATTTCAATAAAATGTTTGGGGGGGGGGGAAAAACAAAAAAACTATTTTTGCATTTAATTTTTTGTTTGTCGATATATTTAATGTACAATTAAATACAATTTTAAAGGATGAAACTTAAAGTAAACCTGTGGCCAGGCAATATTCTTAACAAGCAGTAAATATGCTTTAAAATAAGCCCTGTAGCTGTAATCTCCGTGGATCAAATTATCTGCAAAATGTACAGCAAAAGCAGTGAAGTTATCCAAGTCCTTCTGTCAGCAGCTCAGTTGTGTTTACATTCAATATTAGAAGGCTGAAAGTCTTGTGAGTCATGGCTAGGAGAGGTAAACAGGGGGATCTAAGCTGCTGAAAGTATGGCTTTAATACTTTTACTATGAACTTTGTGGATAATTTGCTCCACAGTGCCTCCAGCTACAGAGATTATTGAAGGCTTGTTTTACAACCAGGTCGCAGTTACACTTTAAGGGCTCATTCACACGAGTGACAGTGTGCGCCCAAGTGCGGGCACCCGGACCTGCACAGATGCAGTTCACCCAGTACTACTGCCCCTAGAGAGAGCCAAGGAACATTAGAAATTCCTATGCTCCTCAGCACCATCTAGTTGCAGTAGTGCCATGTGAACACCATTCACCCAGCTATACACTGAGCAGAAGATTTATAAATCAGCCCCTTTTGTTGTGCTTACTCTTTAGAAAACCCTTGTTGCTCTGTAAATCCTGTTTCATAAATACACACCTGTATGAAAGGTTTATTATTAATGCAATAACTTACATAGTAATAAACAAAGGTAGTTTAGAAATGTATAAACTTTAAAACCTAAAATAACTTAACCCAAACTTATAATACCTTTTTATTTAATATCACATATGGAGAAAAGAAAATGTGCAAATGTTTCAGGAGCTTATAAAACATTAGTAATTTTTCATTGATGGTGGGACAATATTTTCCACACATCACTTGCTTTCCTTCTGGTAAACCCAAAGGATATAACCAACTCTCTTGTTTTTTTCTAGAAGGCAAAAGTACAGAAGAGTCTTTTAGATCCTGAAAGTGTCCTCCCTGTTATTCAGGAGTTGCATGTCTGGACATTGAGACATAATTGGGCTGGGACATGGCAACATTTTTATTTTCTTGCACAACTGGACACATAACACACAGCTTGGAACAAACTATTTGTAATATACATTGCCACCTATGTACTACTTGATATCAGTATTTGTGGAGTTTCTATGTTGTTTTTTTCTAACCTTATTCTGCCAGAAATATAATAACCCAGACAAGTCTAACAAAAGACAAATAGATTTCTGTGTTATTTTATACGCTTATTTTTAAATATTAGTTGAAGATATTGGAAAAAAATTATTGTTATCTTTACCAATTGGAATTTATTCACTGAGTACAATTATTTGCCGATACCCGATCCATTTACTGCATCCAAATGACTGTACACAGAGATTTAGAGACTGATGTGCTGATTTGTAGCTCCTCTGGGTTACAAGCTATTCTTCTCCCTGATAAAAGCCAGACCAGAATTGATCACATTTTGATAAGATATATCTAAATAATGGTCTCACTGTAATGTACAAAAGGCCATCAGTCAGTCTTGAGTGTACCCCCTTGGGTGCAGTGATTGGCTGATAACTCTGTTAGTGTGCAGTATAAAGCTATCACTACAATTAATTCTAACATCATATATTAAGTGTATTACAACCAGATCGCAGTTACACTTTAAGGGCTCATTCACACGAGTGACAGTGTGGATTTGTTTTTGCTTTGCATAGCATCTGCAAGTGTTTTAGCGTTCTCTGTCTCCGCTGGGGAAATTCACCCTCTCTATTTGTACTGGTGACCACTGTCACCAGTACACCACAGAAAGAAAAAAGTAAAAAGAAATCCTACATTTTATAGTTGTTACTGGAGCAGGAAGTGAGGGAAAGTGGAGACACTTGTACTAGTGAGCAGATTGCCTTTTACTTTCTGCCTGCTTGGTGTATCTATGAGACAGGAAGTTTCCTTTTATTATTATAATTAATATTATTGGTTTATATATATAATATAAATTATAAATCCTGTAGTATTATTACTATACAGGAGTTATATAGCGGCTGCCCCAGGGCCCAAGGCTGTGTAGGGGGGGGGGGCACCCAGGGCCATCTTTACCGCAGGGCAAAAAGGGCAACTGCCCCCCTGGGCCCCATAATTCACAGGGGCATATAGCAGTTGTACGTTTTGCCTGGAGCAACAAGAAGGAGAGCAGCGGCAGCATTTATTTTTTGAAATGGGGAGGGGGACTCTCTCCTCTTCTCCTTTCTCTCTCTGTCACTCCTCCCCCTCTCTCTCTCCCTGGGTCTCAGAACCGGATGGTTTGTGGGGTTCCCCGGGCAGGTGACACGATCTGCCCCTGTTTAGTCACTCAGTGCTCATTGCTTTGATGAGGATCTTTCCAGACTTCAGTGTGCAGGTGACAGCGTGTTCCTTACCAGCAGCGGTGAGTGTTGAATACTCTATCATGTGCCAGTTGTGTGGCAGTCACTGCAATCTGCCATGCCTGGTATGATCTCTGTATTGTTTGATGTGTTTTAAACTCACTTGGGACTTTCATGGTACAAGTTCTCTTACAAGTTTTTTCCCTTTTGCTCAGAGTTCTGAGTCCAATGCGTTGCTTAGTGCTGGATCCTGTGCATTGCAGAATCTTGAGTCCTGTGCTTTGCAGGCTCGAGTCCAGTGTGTTACAAAGTCCTGGATCCAGTGCGTTACTCAGTCTTGAGTCTAGTGCGCTACACAGTCCTGAGTTCAGTGCGTTGCACAGTCCTGAGTCCAGTGCATTGAAGACTCCTGAGTCCAGTGCATTGTACGCTCCTGAGTCTAGTGCATTGCAAAGTCCTGAGTCCAGTGCGTTACAGAGTCCTGAGTCCAGTACGGTACAAAGTCCTGAGTCCAGTGCGTTGCAGAGTCCTGAGTCCAATTCATATACTTTTCTGCATTGCTGTATAATGTATTGCTGGTATTTATAGTCCCAGACGGCCCCATTTTGCATTAGAGTATAAGCTCATCTGTTCAGAGACTGATGTGACTTCCTCAGTGTTCTCTGTAGGGCACTACAGTATATGTCAAAGCTATATAATTGTATAATAATAATAATAATAGTGTGGAATCGTACGTTTTTTTCATTCAGAAATTCTGATGTCCAAATATACCGTATTTGTCCAAATTTCAATTTGGAGCGAAACAAATCGCACATGTCTAATTAAAAAATAGCTGCAGATGCAAAAACAGGCACTTTCATCAAATTTGGATGATTTTCCCAGATCGTTTTTTACTGGCACCAACTTAATGTCTCCAATAGAACATGTTTTATACATATAGGGGTCTATTCACTAAGCTGCCACAGGCAGCCGAGTGAATAACCGACCCGAAGTGAAGTGAGCCGAACGCTGTTCGGCTATTCACTTCAGGCTTGTACGGCTGATTTCAGCCGTACATCGGCTTGCTTTGTGTGGCTTCGGGTCTGCCGAACATGCTCAGCATGTTCGGCTGACCCACAGTGCAGAAGGAGTTTGACTCAGCCGCTCCCACATTTGGATCAGCTAAGCCGAACCTCCGACAGGCTACTCGCTGCTGTTCGGCCTATTCTCATAGATGCCGAACAGCAGTGAGTGAATAGGCGAATGCCGCCTCTGTGGTACCAAGCAGAATAGAAAAATAGCTAAAAAAAAGTAGAAAACAAAATGGAAAACTGTTTTCTATTGGTCGCGCGGTTCTGTTGCCGTCAGAATAAAAAATAAATAGAAAACCACTATAGGAATGCATAGCTAGATTCCTATTGGCTATTTCACTTTGCAATAGCCAATAGCAAACTAGCTACTGCACCCGCCCTCTGCTGCTTTCAAACACTAGAAAGGGACCTGATGGAGAACTTCAAGTCCCCTCTGCTGATTGACAGCAGTAGTGGGCGGGTGCAATAGCTAGTCAGATGAAAAAAAAGACAACAGAGCAGGGAAAGGATTACTCTGCTCGATCGAGCAGAGTAATACTTTCCGGGAGAAAGTGTTTCTCTCCCGGCCGGTCGGGAGCCGCTATCTAATAGCGGGAGACTCCCGGAGGGTCCGGGAGAGTTGGGCTGTCTGGAGATCTGCGTCCCTGGTTACTCGATAACCAGGGGCGCTGATCTGTCTGTGCAAGTGGCCGAGGCCAGCCGTGAGATGGCCCCGTTCGGCCAGCTTTGGCATTCACCTCGGCTCAGTCGAGCCGAAGCATATGCCTTCGGCTCGACTGAGACCCTCGGCCAACTTCGGGAGCTTTACGGGCTAGCCCGTACAGCAGCCCTTCTACTGAATCGAAGGGGTCCTGGGGTCGAAGCTAGCCGAAGGATCTTTGTGAATAGACCCCTTAGTTTGGGGGTTAACTTCAAGCTACAGAAGAAATTCACACTGATTAAAACTAAAG
The DNA here is from genome assembly GCF_000935625.1 of Nanorana parkeri. Taxonomy (NCBI): domain Eukaryota; kingdom Metazoa; phylum Chordata; class Amphibia; order Anura; family Dicroglossidae; genus Nanorana; species Nanorana parkeri. The sequence continues at coordinate 446,205 of NW_017307080.1, forward strand.
GCAAAAATCAACAATACACCAGTGCAGTGTATGTCTGTTAAATGTGTAGCAGGAATGAAAAACATTGCTGTACATCCCCGGAGTTTAGAGGTACCAGACACTGACCTGAAGTGGGCATTGTAACTTTAAAGTGACATTAAACCCTCAGATTTTTTAACATAAACCAATACTGTTATGTGTGTCTTACTGTAATCCATGGTAGTTTCCCTTCTCTTTGCTGCTCTTCCTTTTAAATCCTCATGTATTCTCATGCTTTGGGAGAACTTCCAAAGCATGAGAAGCAACCATGGATTACAGTAAGGCACACATTACAGTATTGGTTTATGTTAAAAAATCTGAGGGTTTAATGTCACTTTAATGGATGGCTACCCTTACAATAATACCAATATTAGGAAATAATTAGGTATTTATTTTGGTGAGGTATTGCTTCCACATGTCTCATCACAATGCTGGTCCTGAAGGAGCTCACATTGGAGATAAAGGAAGAGTGGTAGGGTTTGCAATATTGTGTTGGTGGAGGTATGCAATGGATCAGCATGGATTCTTATGCATGTTGTTGCATTGGACACTAACATCTGGTAGTGCCATATTTTACCAGATTTGAGTATTTTTGTAGTACTTAAATATAGCATTGATGAATGCCCATTGCAATAACAAGAACCTATTCACAACACTGCATGCACTTCAAATAACATCTGCCCACCTCATTCCACCTGAAGCCTTACCATTGGCCATTCAGGCTGTCCATCACAGTATAAACAACAATCAGACACTACTAAAAGTCAACCTATGCATGCAGGTTTGATGCAGTATAACAGTTTTTGGAGTTAAAGCACAATTATACAATCAGTTTTAATTCGGCTAAATACATTCCAGGTGCATCAAATCAAAAGGCGTTCAAAGCCTTATAGTTCATTTTATTTTAAAAGCGGCCTGAGGAGAAAAGCCTGTCCCCTGCCAGCAGCTGCTGTCTGTGGAGAAGCAGTGGTCTCATTGATGAGGTCCTACACATCCCCATGGAGTCAGACCTATAGCTCTACAATCGGCAAAGCTCATGCTTTCTGACACAGCTAGGGGTGTGTTGGGCCTCTGCAAGAGACCACTGCTTCTACTCAGACAGCAAGAATTCCAGTATGCAGCATGCTGGCAGGGGTCAGGCTTTTCTACTTAAGCTGTAGCTGCTTTTTAAAGAAAACAAACTGTAAGACTTTGCACAACCTTCTGTTCTGATACATGGAATGTATTTAGCCGATTTAAACTGAAAGCTCAATTGGGCTTTCTAAAAAAAACTCTGCTAAAGGTCATCATTAAACTTACTGACAGGTTATGCGCTCTTGCTGTACTTCTGATTTGCTGTTTTTAAGAATGTTACAGATCCGTTCACAATTAGAACAACTTTCTCTAATCAAAGGAGCCAGATGGAGGAAGAGACTTTGCGACGGATCAAAGTTCAGTGCATATAATGGCTGCATGTTGTTGCACAAGCAAAAAAAAAAGTGTCTGAAACTGGTTTCATTTTCTGCTACAGGCCAGATTGCAGCATTCTAAAAAATTTGGGTAAACAGACACAGTTTGTGTTTATTATGGAACTGTGTTTTGCTTTGTAAAAAAGTGAATTAGTCCAGAATGGCTCCAAACCAACATCTTGATTAAAAGCCTCCACCTCGTGTCCTAAGCAGACAGCACATACATGGTGATTTATTAAGGCAATACACAGGACAATGACTAGGCATGAGTGCATTGATTTCAGCAAAACTGATTTGTCACAATATTACCGATTCGCTGTATGCAAAATTTCAACGAAGCAGAAATTCTCAATTTTAATAATTGAACTGCTTAAGATTTAAAATAATAACTCGTACTCTTAACTTCTTTATATAGAGGCTCTTTTTTGTGTATTTAGGGTAGTTCATTATAGTGCTCTTCGTATTTGTGTTTTTTGTTTCCCTTCCTTGTGTATCTGATTGTTATTTGTGTATTGTTTTTATTTTCGCTGTCTATTTTTCTTTCTGTGAGAAAAACCTAAAATAATGAGGTAAAGGAAGGGTAGTTTTTGCCACAAGAACAAATCCAGTATAGTTAAAATATAGTTAAAATATGCTTCCATAAACCCCAGAAATTATTGAAAGAACAACTCCGGGTAAAAATATTAACCCTGGCAGTGGGGCTAACCCCCGCACTGCAACGGTTAAGCGCTCGTGTTTGCCTAGGGCCAAAATGAACAAAGTTACACTAACCCAATCCTACGAGCTGGCTGGGTGTGACACCCCTCCCTCCAGCCTGTCCCCTCCTTCACTGCAGCAATGGTATATCCCTCAGGGGCTATAGGCTGCTTCAGTAGAGGGAGAGAGGCTCCATGGACGAGCCTAAGAACACGCCAGCTTGGAGGATCAAGCTAGTATAACATTGTTATTTTTTACCCTAAACAAAAACAAGCACTAAACCCTTGCAGTGCATGGATAGCCCCATTGCAAGGGTTAACATTTATTTTACCCGGAGTTCTTTTTTAATGCCAGCCTAAAAATCCACTAAAACTAGCTTAATTTCACCTCCCTTATAAACTCTTACCCTAATTGGTGAAGTTTCCACAAAAAAGCTGATGCTTCACTGGTAGTGATGCGGTCCAGATTTTTGACGCAGTCCAGCACATTGCTAGAACACCAGCAAAAAATGTTATTCATTTTGCTTTGGCTTTTTCCTTATCGTCAGGATTCGGGTCCGAAAGTCAATTTGTTTAAGGATTCAGATTCAGACTAATCCGAAATTGTCAGTAATTTTGGATGTTTTAGACAATTACGAACGAGATTTCGTTTCGAGCAAAGTAACATTAGAAAAAAAAGTGACGTTTTTCTTTTTAACATTTGACAGTCCACAAAAACAATAATTTAAAGAAAGCTCCCGCCCCTCCCCCCCCTCAAATTCATACAAGACCATTTAGATTTTGTAATAGTTAAGGGTGTCCTATTGTCAATCGTTTTCAACTGTAGTGACAGAAAAACGAAGGAGGAGGATGGAACATTTTCTCAAACAAACGGGATTCTAATAATGAATTAGTATTTCCATTTGGGCAACTTCACTCATTCCCCAAATGTACAGGGTTTTTCACAAAAGGGTGAAGAGTTTGGAGAAGCAGGAGAAGTGAACAATCTAGGCCAAAATAGCTGATTTGAAAAAATTCTCCAATTCAGCTCACTTTCCAGTTCAGCTACGTTGTCCTAGATTGTTCACTTCTCCTGCCTTCTCCAAACTCTTCACCCTTTTAGTTAATGTTGAAGACAAATGACATTTCCAACAACCTTCGTCAAGTCCCTGATGGCATTATCGAATACTCTAACAAGATTTTTCATATGAATATTCGTATGGAAATCTACCAGTGTATGCCCAGCTTTAGAGCTGAAGAGATAAGCAAATCCATACATTTACCTTCTGATTAGCAGATATGTAGTAAACCTTATCAGCTCTTCAAAGGGGTTTTCCTATTTACAAAGGCCTCCTACAATATCTTCTCCCAGATATTCATTGTAAAATAGTAGGCAGACTATACAGATCAGACTACACTAAGGGCAGTCCGATGGGAGATTATATGCTATGAAGACCTAAGATTCTCGCATCTGTAAAGGTCTGTTGATTCTTTGAAGATATAGTGGGATTATGTCATATGGTTAGTTTAGATACAAATAGCAATTAGAGAAATCCTTGTTAATTATACAGTTGGATTCATGATCCAACTGCAACAGAGACAATCAAAGAACTAAATATACATTGTAAATGAGCTTAAAATGTTTATTATTCTACACATTCCCTTTCCCTATATATTAATAATATTGATATATTATACAGAAATGAATACAATACGGTTTACATTAGCATTGCTAACACAGCTCTAGAAATCAATCTAACTTAGCTTACCCTTCACATTACATGTGTGTCTATAGCCTACGTGCATTAAAAAGGCCCAGTACATCCATAAATCTATCATATACAGTATGATGCTAGTTTGAAGCATCCATGTCATGGTATTATATTTTCCACTCAGTATTAGATCAGATACACTACTCAACCAACACAATAACCAGAACATGTTGTGTGTTTTGTATCATTACACCTTAACATGTCTATAGTCCTTTGCAGTTTCAAAAATATGCATAGTAAATAAATAGCCATTTCACCAGTTGTGATCCTATTAAAAGCTTCATTTATTTCCAGTGTTGACAGAAATGGGAATGCTTATAAAGTAAACAAAACCACCATATAATGTAAACAAAACCACCATATAATGTAAACAAATATACCACTTAATTTAGTTATATAGCCATTACAAAATTAAACATTAAACGTATTGTTAAATACTTCTAGTGTAAATACCCGTGTAAGCAAACATTAATATAGACCTTACAAACAAATACTCAATATCTCGCGCCAACCCAATATCTACAGCTGCAGCACTAATCTTTAAGTAAAAACTTAAAAAGTGGATCAACATTTTTTTTTACTTTTCAAAGTATTTTATTGGTTTTTAACAATTTTCCAAAAGAAACGTAACATCAAACATAAATGTTCATACATACATACATTAATAGCTTATCCTCAAACAGAGTGGATCAACATTTTAAAGAATTTTACGCAGAGTTGTATAATCTGGTCCCCCCAGGCCCGAGTGGTGGGAGCCAACATATAGAAGAGGCGATCCACTCCTACTTGGCCCACTTGGAGCTACCCCGTCTCACCGAGTAGGAGACGGCGGCCATGGAATCTCCTATCACCGCTGCAGAATGGGCGACCGTACTGAAACAAATGAAGCCGGCCAACGCCCCTGGTGCAGACGGGTTTTCCCTCCTGTATTTTCGTACGTTCCAGGAGTCATTATCGTCTCCTTTTCTCTCAACCTATAACTCTTTACTGTCCGGACAACCCTTCCCGGTAGATTCCTTGCGCGCCTCGATAACAGTCACCCCGAAAGAGTGTAAGGACCCCACTTTATGTTCTAGTTACCGGCCCATATCCTTACTAAATGTGGACTTGAAATTATTTTCTAAGATCTTGGCGAATCGCCTCCTCCCGGTCATCTTTTGACTCATTCACCCAGACCAGGTGGGCTTTGTGCCTCATAGGGAGGCCAAGGACAACACCAGAGTCCTCAATGCCATCCATTGGGCCACGACTGAAGGCATCCCCGCCCTCCTACTTTCCACCAAAAACCAAGAAAGCGGTTGATCGTGTTAACTGGTCCTTTTTGTCGGCTACCCTAAGGGAATTTGGTTTTCAAAGAAATATGTGCTCCTGGTGTGCGGCTATTTATTCGGAGCCCACTGCTCGAGTGAGAGTAAATGGGGCTTTCTCTGAATACTTTTCCCTGTCTAATGGCACGAGACAGGGCTGCCCCTTGTCACTGCTGCTCTTTATCCTCACACTGGAACCTTTACTCTGTCGGATAAAGGCGAATCCTGACATTTCCGGTCTGATGGGGGGCCCGTTGTCCCATAAAATAGCGGTGTACACAGACAACATGCTGTTTTCCGTGTCCCGGCCCGTGATATATCTTCCAAACCTGATGAGGGAACTCTGGCTCTACGGTGAGGTTTCACACTTTAACATTAACTTGCAAAAGTCAGAGGCCCTTAACCTAACTGTTCCGTGGCAGCACTTGGGGCCACTGCAATCTGCATTCCCATTCCGCTGGTCTACAACCCACATTGTGTACCTGGGTACCAACATTACCCCGACTTTGAGGCCAACTTTCCTCCCTTCCTATCAGTACTCCGGGGTGATCTTGCGAGGTGGACAAGAGGCATGCTCTCCTGGTTTGGTAGGAATAGTGTCCTTAAAATGAACATCCTTCCACGGCTGCTCTGCCTGCTGCAGACACTCCCAGTATCTATCCCAGTTTCTTTCATTAAGCAGGTTAGACGGGAGTTCACTGTCTTCTTGTGGTCTCATAGCGCCCACCGTTTGAGCAAGACCCTGCTCACCCTGCTGAAGTCAAGGTGAGGGATCGGATTTCTGGATCCTCAGCGATATCTAACAGCAATCCACATGGCCCGAGCCCTGGAGTGGTGCAATCAGGCTTCGGACAAACGCTGGTTACATCTGGAACAGACGGCTTCCAATGTACCCCTAGCAGGCCTACTCTGGCTGGGGCGAGACGGCACATCTGCAGTAAATGCCCACCCGCTCATCAGTACCACTCTGCGTGCACTACACGTGGCTCCAGGCATAATTTCCCGGAGGTCCTCACCATCGCTGCTGACCCCAGTAGTGGGCAACTAATGATAGCATCTACATGTTATATTCACAATGACAAAGTATATGGGGTCTATTTATCAATGTTTTCACCCATGATTTTCACAATTTTCAGTAAAGATTCAGCCACTTTGGAACCCTATGAGAAAAACTGGTGAACTTTTAGTAAAAGTGTGAATCCTAGTTCCATACTAATGCCCAGTACTCAGGCTCTATAGTGTTGCAATCCTTAGGGCCATGTCACACTAGTGATCCTATCTCTGGCTAAAATTCGCTACCAGCAAGATCACTTTGGAGGAGCAGCACATAGTGAAAACACTCACCTGCTTCCATGTGTTTTTCCCTTGCCAGCTGGAGGAGTGAGGTGTAAGGAGTGAGGTGTTGCTCTCTTGCCAGTGACTTGCCAGTTTTTGCAGTGTTTTCGGCACGAAGGGAGCAACACCTCACTGCTGAAGTGGGTGAAGAAACAACACATACATAGTGGGCATGTGAATGGAGGTTGTGCATGCAGATTGTGGTGGTTATTTACTAAAGGGTGAAGAGTTTGGAGAAGGGAGGAACAGTCTAGTCTATAGGTTGAACTCGATGTACTTGTGTCTTTTTTCAACCTGACTAACTATGACAAAATAGCCGATTTGGAAAAATTCCCCAATTCAGCTCATTTTCCAGTTCAGCTAGGTTGTCCTAGATTGCTCACTTCTCCTGTCTTCTCCAAACTCTTGACTAATTTGTGAGTAACCCCCTGTATGTTCTCACTGTGTGTGTTTAAAGAGGAACTTTAACCATATCTTCATCACCTTCATGTTTGTTTAACTAATGAATGTAAGATGATTTCATATTAGCATGCAGAGCTGCATGCTGATGTGATTTTTAGTGAAAGAGGGAAAAGGTCCACTTTAAGTTAGTTTCCTGTGGACGCCACATCATTTACCCCCTTTCAAAAATGTAAGTTATTTGGCAACCAAATCAAATAAATAAATAAAAGATCTGATTATCAGAAGATTACAACTAAAACCACCTAATTTGCCAGATTATTGTTTTGAACAGGGGATTTTAAAGAAAAGTGAACGGTCAGGTTACTTGTGTGTAATAACTGTTGGAATTGTCATTATTGCCCTTGAGAGCCCTTTCACACCTAAGCGTAGTGTTAATCATGCTACTGCATAACGCACCTAGCATGCATTACTGTGCTCTAGGTGCGTTGCATGCACAACTTTTTTCCACCACAATGCGTATTGCTTGCTGTAGTGTTGCAGTGGCCTGGACAAGTGTTAGGGTCCAATTCAAATGAATGGCATTGTAATGCACCTATTGTACAATAACACATGCTAGATGCATTGTGCAATAGCGTACATTAATCACACGGTATCGTGCAATTAATGATATGCTTAGGTGTGAACCAGCCCTGGCGGCGTGAACGGGAAATGACTACATGATCCACTCCTTGCTGTATGATAGCAAGCAATACTAGAAAGCAAGCACATTGCTTGTAGGCCCACCTTTGGGTTTGGGTCACTTATGTGACGATCTGTGAAATTCATAAAAGAATGTCGCAGATGCGCAAAAGAAATCTGTTTCGCATTAGTACAACAAATGGCACAACTTGCGACAGATTCATGTACATGTAAGTAAAGCATATATAAATCTGTCACCAGTCTGACAGAACTGTCACACAATTTAGAAGTGTTCTTATTTCCTTCCACTTACTTATCACTGATATGGCAGCATTTCTTTATGAATACATGACAGCATTAGCAACAGAACTACTTGAATTTGTTGTACGCGTTGGTGCTAACAATGAAAATGTCACATGGTTTTCATAAATTTGGCGCAAGGCCGACTACATCCGACTACATCCACACCAACAAAATTGTGTTGCAAATGCCTTATTGTCAGTTTGGACATGAGAATCAGTATAGCACCATGAGCCACAAACACATATAGAAACACATGGGTGGAATGTAGAAATGAACTGAGAATATTTTACCACGCAGTCAACACAGTCGCTTGGTAAATAGATCGCACAATATGACTGAACGCCAAACGTAATATTACCCTATTAAATTGTGCACATTTCTCCAATGCTGGCTGCCATGGATACTGGAACGCAATATAATATCAGCGATTAAAAATATCCATCCACACACATCTTCCTGTGTACATCCAGCCTGCTCAGACAGCAACCTGTGTGAATAGGAACAAGCTACACACCCCAACTATGAGTAACAAGAGATTTTTCGTTCAAGCATGGTTGAACACAGAGTATATACCTCATGATTAAATACGTGGTCTGGGTGATAAGACCTAAAATGGCATTTACATTCCTGGAAACCTGCAGAAACGGAGGAAATTAGACATTTGCCACTTGACTGGCTCCAAACCCTAATCAACACATAAAAATTCTGAACTACTAAAGGTGACATTTGAAAAGGACGAGGTACTGCCCAAGAGTCAAATACATAGAAAGAGCACAAATACATGCCCGTCATTCTGTATAATAGTATTATAATAATACATACTGTATATGATGGAATAGAATGACAGACATCTGGATCAACGGGAGCTATAGGGTTCTGTGTATGCAGGTTATTCAATCATTTTTCTATTGGCTGAATTTGATGGACTTGAGTCTTTTTGCAATCAGAGTAACTATGTAACATGAATTTGATGAGGAGTGATACTATAGAATAACTGCAGCTTGACAATTGGAAAGATTAGAGTTGATGTCATTTTATATCATTAACTTGACGGGCAGACACACACACAAACACAAGAAACAAAATATATCAGTTATGACTGTAAAAACATGATACAATTTACAAAAATAACAATAATATTAATAAATATAATAATATTAATAAAAATATTTATATAGTTGTGAATATTATTTCAATAAATGGAATCTAATACATGCGGTACGTAATAGGCGTGCATATATTTCTTTGTTGTTTTCCTAAAACTGGAAAAGAAACTGTCTGTGTTGCCTACAGCTTCCATTCAGGTGTCTTTTGTTTTCTAACCGGCACTAAGAAAATAAGAGCATGGAGGGGTCTCCATGGGGAGGACATACTACTCGCCTCCTTGATTAGTTTTTTTGCCTGTCTTTCTTGTAGCTTTTTTTTTTACATTAGATATTTAAAGTATTACTATGCAAAGAATTCACACTCAAAACCAGCATGTGTAATGGTCTAACCATCCCTCTTCTATACATGTATATGTTTTAGTCATCAGCGAATCTCAACTTCCTCAAGTCTTTCCCAGAAACTTTTTTTTCAATCTTATGTACGATATTCTGCGTTCTATCCTATTTATTATCTAATGACACATGCTAGATTGATAACATTTATACAGTTTCATATTCCCACAAATTGTTTTAATAAGGGGACCGATGACTGATAGTATACTGTAATGGAGCAAAATGAGAATCAATTGGGCTGTCAAGTCAGTTAATTCCTACGGGATGTATTGGAAGTGAGAGCTGAGACTGTGGGAGTCTGAAAAAAAGAAGTTATTCTGAGGATGAACAAATGACTTAATAACTGAGCAGATATTGGGGTTCTGTTTTAAGACATATGAGCAAAAGTAGAGCTATGCTCTCTCTCGGCCAATCAGGCTTCCCCCCTTCATGCTGTAAGAAAACAAGAGGAAGACTGGGAAAGGTTGCCATGGGTAACAGCTGGGAGGATGCAAAATAGCTGCTAGGGGTAATCGCTTCATTTTCATTGTCTCCTTTCTTCCAGCTGGCTGCTAAGAGGTTCTACTGATATTTCACTGTGGGAAATGGATTCTTCTTGTTGAAGGATCCCTTTCCCAGAGCCATGTCAGTCACAGGGGACTGGTCCCTAACCCCCCTCCCCCTCAGTGTGTGTGATGAGAAGGTGCAGGTTCCTTTCAATGTGCAGCTGATACTCACAGCCTCAGGGCTGGTCCTGTCCTCTCTGTGCACCTCCTGCCTCACCGGCGCCCGGCTTCTTCCAGGGGATCTGCTGGATGTTGCAGGATGGGGCTTGCTGTCCTGCCATAGGTAGTAGAAGGTTCCCAGGATCCAGGCTACGGTCAGGATGGCGATGGCATTAGCCCTGATCCTTCTCATGCTGCAGGCAGGATGGAGAGATTTGTATGAATGGGGGAGGTGAGAGGCTGCCTGCTCCTCTTACATTCTCCCTGAGCTTTCCTCCTCCTCTCAAGCTGTCTCTTTCCAGGGTTCAGTCTCCCCCTGTATTGCTGCCTGCCTCTCTCTGTATCTCACTCCCTTCTCCTTCTCTCTCTCCCTCTCCCTCTCTCTGTGCTTTCACTCAGCTGTTTGTTTTAGCTCGGTCCTGCAGAGAGTGTTCATCCTCCTCAGGGTCCTAATGTCCACCCAGATTCCAGCCACACGTCTGTCAAATGTAAATGAGGGAGTGGGCTCACCGCCCCACCTCACTGAGCGCTCATTCCACCATTGACTCTTATATTTATGGTGCGGATGGAGTTGCATGCTCCATTCAGGACTGTCAGGTTAGGTTCGCATGGGCGTTCAAAAGGAACACTCATTAAAACACTTGGGAATCAAATATAACGTTGGAGCGCATTTTTGATGTGGTTAGGAGGCATTCGCTTTTTTTAGGAGCCTTTTGATTTGTTTTTTAATTTATTTGGAAGGAAGTTCATTAAAGAAAATCTTCCTGAAGTCTTGGACATTCGCATCCGAGTGTGAGCATAACCAGGCGATTTAGAGGCTTTTTTTTTTGCACATTTTTTAGGCATTTGCATTTTTCTATAGGCAGGGCTTCCCCTACTCTATAAGCCAGCTAAGGCAGCAGAGCTGGGGGTTGTGTGGCAGCGGGTGCTGCTGATAGTGCTGGGGGGGTACTACTAATAGTATTGGGTGGGGGGGTTGAGACAGGTGCTGCTGATAATGCTATGGGGGTGCTTTGCGGTGGGATGTCTGGCTGTGTTAGATGCACAGAGAGCCATGCTGTCAGTGGCTCTATGTCTGGTTCCGCCTAGCTGACTGACGTCAGTGGTTGCCAGGAGCCCTGCGGGACACCAACCAGTGACGTCAGTGAGCTGGACAGGAAGCCGGACAAAGTGTTATAGTAGGGCTGCAACAACTAATCGACTAAATCGATTATAATCGATTATTTAAAAAGTTGTCAATGTTTTCAACCATCGATTAATCGGCTTCCGATTAGTTGGCCCTGTTCACGGCTCCACACACGCTGCGCGCCGATTTGTTGTATTCCTCTATAGCTGGTGGTATTCTGCATTGTGCTGTATAATGTACTATTGCTGGGTTTTGTAGTCCTCTATATCCGGTGCCATTCTGCATTCATTGCTGTATAATTTGACACTTTCCATTTCACTATATTGCACACCACACTTTTTTTTTTTATTTTTTACTTCCACCACTCAAAGCTTGCTCCTGTGATGGACTACAATTTAAATACAAACTAGTAGTTCCATCACTGGAGCCATATTTTATTTTTTTATCCGATTAACCGCTTAATCGAACTTAATAATCGGCTAACTAATCGATTTTGAAAATAATCGTTAGCTCCAGCTCTATGTTATAGATTGCTAAGTTCTCTTAGCAACCTGGGAGGCAGTGGCTGCCCCTCTGCCACCCCCCCACGCATACACCTGCTGCTCTCCCTAATGCAATGCCACCTGAGGCGACCACTCATTGTAGGGATGACACTGATTATAGGAACTAAATTCGGCTTTTTTGTCCCCAAAGCTTTTTAAATGGGAGCATCTAAAAAAAAACACACGTAAACACGTTTTTCAAGGTTTTTTTGGGGTGCTCCCGGTCAGTGGCGTCACAAGGGAGGTGCGGGGGGTGCGGCCCGCACACGGGTGACACCATTGGAGGGGTGACATCAAAATGACTCAGTCATTTTGGTGTCACCCCCCTCTGAAAAGTCGGGCGCTCGGTCATGGACCGAACGCCAGACAGTATCAGGAGAGAGGTGGGGACCCTGCGGCATACCTTATCCCGCTGGGTGACTGTCCCCTCCTCTCTCTGCCGGCGTCCATCACCAAGATGGCCGCCGGCAGGTATCAGAAGACTGCCGCGCGTGCACGATGACGTCATCGCGCATGTGAGGTGGCGTCTCGGCGGGGTGACACTCGTTTACCGCTCCAGGTGTCACCCAGCGTTAGGACACCCCTGCTCCCGGTCCATTAGGCCAAAGCGCACAAGCTTATGTTCTTTTTGGAAGTTCACACAATCAGTGACAAGCATCTCAATGCTCAGGTTTGAAAACAATGGGATTCCTCTTGCTGAGCGTTATGGCGCTTAGGGTAAGGAGTTACAAAATGTCTGGGAGGGCATTCATCACACCTGAGTATTTTGTTGCGTGTTTCCTGAAGCGCAACAACGCTCAACATGAAGAATCAAATTACTGCTTGAACCATTGTTGCTTAAAGCTCGACAAAGTACATGAGGTTCTCTTTGGGTGGAATCGGGTATTTTTGGCCCCATAGACATTAATGGGAGTGCCTGAAAAACGCATTTAACGTGATTTTGATCCTAACAACCACTCCTTGTAGCTTTCCATTAGAAAAAGAAAAGCACTCCAGCCTAACAACGCCTGACGAACACGCAAAAGAAAAAAGGCTCATGCTCAAGCTAAAGCGCATTTAAGTTGCACTGACAATTACTTGGATTGAACCAAAGCCTGCCAAACGTTGCTGCCAAGGTAACAAAACAACCCAAACGCCTTCTGAACTGTATGTGTGTACTAGACCATTTTCTTTTATGAAAAAAATAGGTGCTGGCTATGTAAAGCGATGTCAAAACCTCAATAATGCAAAGCCAGTGGGGGGAATGTACTAAAACTGGAGCAGACAGAATCTGGAGCAGCTGTGCATGGCAACCAATCAGCTTCCAGCTTTCATTTTCAAAGCATAAAGAAGGACTCCAGGAAATGTTTTTCTTAACTCATGCAGTGGGGCTAACCCAGCACTTGGAGGGTTAACCGCTCATTTTAATATAGGGTAAAAAAAAAAGTTGCTCTCACCCTATGCTCTGGTTCTTGGACCGGACCTTCCAACACTGTGTATAGATGTGAGGACCTTGAGGAACATTTCAATGCTGCAGTAGAGGAGGAGACAAGCTGGAGGGAGTGTTGTGACAGTTGGCCGCCTCAGGGTTTCGGTTGAGTATATCTTTGTTATTTTAGCACCTAGACACAAACAAGCACTTAACCCTTGCAGCGTGTGGGTAGCCCCACTGCAAGGGTTATGGAAAATGTTTTCCTAGAGTTATTCTTTAAAGTAGTAATAAACTCTCAAATGTTTTTCAATAATGAATCCAGATCAAACAAATATATATTACCCAGCAAAGTATTTCTTTACATTTTTGATCAAAACACTTACAGTCATCATGTTTCCATACAGTTGCCTCCAACTCTCTCAGCTCTGCTTCCCTGAACTTCCTGTCCAGTAAAAGATCACAAAAGATAGAGCAGTCTCCAGCTACTAGCTATCTACTAGCATGGAGTACGGAGGAGCAGGAAAGAGGCGTGCCTTGCTGGGGTTGTTGAGACGCACACAGCTTGCTTGCACACACATAGGGTGGCTCCATTGATTTGGTGATTTTACCAGCATTTGAAAAAGCTGAAAGAACAACTCCGGGAACAATCAAAAACATAATCTTGCATTGGGGCTACCTATAGACTCTCTATGGTGGGCTCTGCAGGGTCACCCTCAGGTGGGCTGGTCGCACTCCTTACCTGTCCGCCTCCTCTTCCTCCACGGTCGCTGATGGGCCCCGCCTCCTCCGCCACCGCCGCTGCTGGCTCTCATTGACTCTGTGGAGAGGAACGCGCTGCTGCACAAGATTACGGTCAGTGATCTGAACAGCGGCGTGTTCGTCTTCAGCCGCCAGTGACAGTCACCAGCAGAGGATTCCATAGCAACCCATGGTGATTGTTACACCACTGGCTACCGCACTACAAGGGTCAAGCGTACATTTTTCTTTAGGGAGTCAAATAAAGCAAATATAATAACTTGATCCTCGGTCCCGGGACGGTCAGCACTTACTTCTCTCCCACTCTGCTCCAGCTGTGAAATGTCCCAAGCCATCACCACATCTAATGCAAGTCAATGGATTTGTGTTAGACACAATGACATCCGTGGTCCTTAGACCAACAGAGCCCAAGGGAGAAGAGGCTGGGTGGACCCGTCTAGCAATCCAAGGGCTGAGGATCAGGTGAGTATATCTGCTATATTTGAGCCTTCAAAACTAAATGAGCACTTAACCCTTGCACTACGGGAGTAGCCCCACTGCAAGTGTACGTTTTTAAGATTTCTGGAGTTAAAAAAAAACAACTTTTGATTTTAATATGACTTCAACTGAACAAACTGAAGAGGGAAGCTGAGTGGTTACTATGTACAACTGTTTCAGATTCTGACCCCTCGTTTTCACCCCTCGTGAACGAAACCTCACAGTAAGAATTCAAAGCATTAAGGTGCCCATACACTGCACTATTCTCATACGAGAATTGCGGGAAATCCCGCGATATACGAGAATCGTGCAGTGTATGGAAGGTGTGCAACCGTTTCTAATGTACGGTCGCACGACTTCTAGAAGAAAATAGTCCATGACTTGTAAAACTAATGTGACCTAGCAGCCTTCAATTGTGGTGGAACAGCGTGATTTATTATACTACCACTTGGTATGGAGTTACAGAACTGAATAAATAAAAAATACTTTGGACTGTAGAGGGAAAGCATCTTTGCATCATTTTACCTCCTAATGTATGCTGAAATTATTCACTCTTGTGGATGACATTCTCCAAAAGCAGCAAGAGTAGAAACTGAATGGAAAGTATTAAAATAACTTATTAAAAAAAGCACACAGCCTTCTCGATTCCATTACTTACAGCCTCACTATAGCAAAAAGGTATAATATTCTGCATACTGTATAGAGTTAATACCTGTATCATTTCCTTTCTTATTATTTACATGCCTTTATTTATATTTGCTCCACATTTACACACAGGCCAAGCTATCCAGTAGGGATGCACTGATACTGGTATTTTGGTACCGAGTACGAGTACCGATAAAAGGTTTTCTGTACTCGCCGATACCGAATACCGAGTTTCGAAAGCCCTACTCAGGAAGCCAGGCGGCGTGTAATGACTCGTGATGAAGCTGGCTTCCGGGCCAATCAGAAAGCCGGAGCTGCGTCATTACATGCTGCCCGGCTTCCTGATTGGCCAGGAAGTCGGCTCCATGCTCTCTCGTCACAAGTGACGAGAGAGCATGGAGCCGGCTTCCCGGCCAATCAGGAAGCAAGGCAGCGTGTAATGACGCGCTGCCCTGCTTCCTGATACAGGATATCGGACTAGCCATCGGAGCATTTGGGCGAGTACGTGTACTCGCCCAAATACTCGGTATCAGCACCGATATCGATACTAGTATCGGTATCGGTATGGGTGCATCCCTACTATCCAGAAAAAGTGACATTTACAAAGGTTGGGACAAACCATAAAGCACCTCTGGGGTGTCAGGTTTTCTTCATATGGTTTTAAAAAAAAAAATACTGTAATTGATTAAAAAGTGTTAGCTGAAACTTGAATCTGTTTGTTGCTTAAAACTATATGTCCATCTAAAACAACCCTGTGCACAGGGTGACACGCTGCAGTCATTTCACTGCAGTATAAACAGGAAGTATAGAACAGAAAATGTTTAGTAATGACAATCTACAAACAGACACTTATAGATAATTGACGTTTTTTTATTTTTTGCATACCATTTTTTTCTTTTCCTCTCCAATTTTCTCACAGTGGCCATTTTTACTAAGGGCAGATGAATTTATCTCCCTTTACTTCCTGGAACTCTGGCACATGTGAGACTGGTAAGCTGCAAAGTACATAATTCTTGTTGTACAATTTAATCACTAGGAGTAGTAATCAGCCAAATAGATGAAACAAATAGCTCACTATGGTGTAAACTTCATTACTAAAATAGTAATAGCGACCAATCTTTAATGGTTGCTTGATGATCAGAATTGTAGGGTTATCACCTGGCTGGTAAAAATGGGATAATAATGGGATAATCCCAAGGTTAATAATAGGAAGGAAATCATAAAGCCTTTTTTTTGCCTCAGAAAATGTGACAACATTACCAGCACCACGTTACTTGTGCAGTGGACTCCGTAGGGAGTTTTTTGTCTCATCTTTGTAGTGATGGATTGTTATCGATCAATCACTAGTGAATTAGTAGAGTTATTGAGTTAGCAACATTCGCCTGTGTGTTGCTTCACCTAAGAAGCCATTTGTTTTGCTTAGTGATCCTTCACTGCTGTTTCAGAGTTATGGCCTGTTTGTGCCATGTATTTGCATCAATGCTCGCCTAATCACAACACATGGCAACACGCATTAACTGCGCCGGTGTAATGCGGTGCCATTTATTCTGAATGGTACCCCTCTGACAGAATGAATGGCACCACATTGCACCAGCACACTGAACATGCATTGCCATGTGTTTATATGGTTTAAATGGGCCCTTACAGGAGCAATAATCTTTTCATTCCAAAACTTCTGGGTGTATCCAATGCCTGTGTCTCCCTGCTGCCCGCTGTCACTGGCAGTCCCAGCATCTAGCATTTCCCTGAAGTACTGGAAGTGTGGGAATGGGTATATTATAGCAGTGCCTACAACTCTGCAGTGTGATTTTTCCTACGTAACAATAAAATATAGATGTTATAGTTAGAGACAGACCAAAGCAAAAATTACACTGTGCATGTTGGAGTGTAAAGCGAACCCTTACCCCCTTTCACTAAAAATAAACTCACATATAAAATCATCTTACGTTCATTAGTTAAATAAACTAATTTTTCTTTTGCTTGCAGTTATTGTTTTTCCACTTCCTGGAATTAGTGATGTAATGTGCCCAAGCGTTGCATCCTGGGACGTTTACATCAGCAGTGCATTGCTTGGGAAATCTCATCTGTAATTTCATGAGATCTCAGGGAAAGTATGTGTGTGTGGATTGTGTGGATTGTCATTATTAAACATTTCTAAAGGTGTGTTTGTTGTTATTTTAAAGATATCGGTAAAGGTCCACTTTAATGAGTACCTTCATAGACATGATGCTACCCAGCACTTCCAGTTTCAGGGGCGCATATGGCCACCTACCCTGTGACAATGCTCAGGCCTAGCAGTCAAACTCTAGGCCATTGCACTGTTGCAGGACTGGGGGATTGACGTCACCACTCTCCCTGGTCACTGAAACTGAAATCAGCTGTAATAGAGCTGCAAGGGAGCTCAGGCAAGGGGTTCCCCTGCATGGACACTGTCACTTTTTAATTTGCTGGGAAGAGCCACTCTTCACTAAAACAACCAACAACCATTGTAGTGGTTGAGTAAAGTAACTGTTTGAATGCAGCGTGCAATTATTTTTTTCTAATTTTTTGAGGAACATTGGGAACATTGCCACCACTGCTACTGTTCATTCTGATGACAATGGTGTTTGTGCCCTATAGTAGATGACAGGCATCTGTGACATGTTTTAATTCACAAAGCCTTCCTGAGCATGTAAAATTCTGAATGTAGTCTGCATGGGATATATTGTGCAATTACAGATCATCTGCTGCTCTCTGTGGTGAGATTCAAACATTTTCTGAGACTCAGTGACATGAAATCATACGATGAGTAATATGCCCTAGCAGAATTTTGTCTAGATTAGCTGGTGGGGATTGTGCAACGTGTTAAAACCACTGCACTATGCAAGTCACTCTTATGGAATTATGAATGAGATTCATGACAGGGTCTATATCTAAACACCTTTGTTAATAGGTTATCATTTTTTTTACCTG
The DNA here is from genome assembly GCF_000935625.1 of Nanorana parkeri. NCBI lineage: Eukaryota > Metazoa > Chordata > Amphibia > Anura > Dicroglossidae > Nanorana > Nanorana parkeri. The sequence goes on from NW_017307080.1 coordinate 464,254, forward strand.
CCATTCACACATACATACATTTGAATTAGCTACTGTTTGTGGCTGTCTTCTGAACATAATAACTGCTGTTATTAATAATAATGTAGCCCCCCATCACCTTCTGTGATGTGGCTACTAGACATTTAGTGATAGCCGGGGCTGTAGACATCCTGGCTGGATTTGTAGTGGCAATTATCTGGTTAATCCCAGGTGTTTAGCCTTGCCTGTACCCCCCTGGGTGGAGTGTGACTCTGTCATATTGTGGGGCAGGCAATGGAAGGCACTGTAATGTATGTGCAGCCAATCACTGGGCTTCTCTCAGCCAGTGGTGCATGCTGGGATAGAGTACATATATTGGTGGTGTGACGGACCTAGGGCTGCAGAGATTAATTGCCCCGGAGAACTTTGTGTGCTGTGTGTTTTACAGTTTAATATTTTATTTGGGGAGAGCTGGTCACTATTTGCCTTGATGTGAACCATTCTTCTAAAGGCAGCAGGCTGTCTGGAGTGACCATTGTTAGAGTGATGGGATTAAGCTCCTCTCTAATTAAGACAATCCAATGCGGCACCTAGCTGTCTGGGGAGGGGACTGTTCAATGTAACAATGAATGCTTATCTGATTGTGTGAGGTATAAATTCTGTGTGCTCTTCCTCAATAAAGCAGTTCATGTTTCACTCCAAAGTAAGTATTGTCTGATTCTTGGAGTAAGCACCGCCATGCCATAGTCACTGGCTTCTGGTTCCAGCACCCAGGGAACAGGCTGAAGACAGAGATATCCAGTCGGGGTATCAAGGAGTCCGTCACAGGTGGGATCTGCCATGTGCTCAGACTAGCCGGGGACCAGCCATGGAATAGGGCTGGGTCCCCTTTCAGCCTGCCCCCCAGGCTGGGCCTGGGGGTGGGCATGGGCTGTTGTGAGGGAAAGCTTTTCCCTGAGGCCTCCAACATGGAGGAGGCCTGTGATGCTGAAAGAGGAAGAGAACCGGGACCAGTGCAGACTCTTGAAGTGCCCTGGAACTGAGTGGACTTCAGGAGCATGGTCGGTGTCTTTCCTGCGTGAGGATCTGCATCCATCCTGTCTGTCTGTTACATCAGTGGCTGTCTGCTGTCTCCCAGGTACTGATATATCTACAAGGTCTGGTGAGTCTGGAGCTCCTGTTGGCCACCCTTGGACACCTAGAACCCCTATACCCTCTCTCCCCAGTGAAGATGTTCAATAAATCGTTTACTTAGCATTTTACTACTGGAGTGGACATCAGTTTATGGGCACTAGAAGAAGGGCGGTTAGTGCTATTGGGTGGGCAGCTAAAGATCATACCCTGGACAGACTAGAAAAGAACCGGGCATCCATCGTCTCCTTTGGGGGTATAATAATAAAATATTGTGTATGGGGGTGTATGGGGGAGTGTATTATTTTTTATGTGCAGGGGTAGCTTTTTTTATGTGTATGGGGGGGAGGAGTGTATTATTTCACATGTTCAAGGGTAGTTTTTTTATGTGTATGGGGGAGTGCATTATTTTATATGTGCAGGGGTAGGTTTTTTTTCTTATGTATACAGGGGTGAGTGTATTATTTTATATATGCATGTGCAGGGGTAGTTTTTTTTAATGTGTATGTTGGGGAGTGTATTATTTTATATGTGCAGGGGTAGTTTTTTTATATGTGTGGGGGGTAGAAGTGTATTAGGCTACATCCACACCTGTATCTTTAGGTACAATTAATGATCAGGTGACAGCAGCTGCATGTAAACGCCTGCACACCGCATGTGATGATACGTGATATGATTACATTCGGTTAGGAATCAATCATTCTCCCTGGACGCAATGATTGCGCAATGAGAGTGTTTTCTAACCGCATATAGTCATATCACATTCCATTACATGCAGTGGGCAGGCATTTACATGCAGCTGCTGTCACCTGATCATTAACTTGAATGGGTGACAGCTGCCACTTGTAAACGCCAGATTAGGGACTCCTGCTGCGGGAAAACGCAAGTTCCTGAAGCAGGAATCCCTAATTGTTTAGAAGAGACATGAGAATTAACCCCAATGGGTTTAGAGTCCAGAATAATTATTTAAAGAGGAAGTCCAGGACTTATCAGATTCTTTCAAACAGACTAAGCTGACATATAATATAAACATTGGAATATATCCAGAGACGAAAACAATTGACTAGTGCCATGATACAAGCGTCAAGAGAACTTAACAAAATTGCAGTTGGTTGAGATTGTAAATGAACCATAAATCTATGTAATTATATGACAATCAGCTAACCCCACATTTTTTTTTTTTTAATACATTGTTATACATTGTTCGTGTCTTTTAACGTGATGAAGGTGGTACCACACAAACCCCGCAAAAGATGTTGGCTATTTTATCCTGGGTTTTTATGATGACATAAATTGTTGAAGGCTTTAATACCATTGGTATGGTGCCTCTGTCTCTTCTACACTCCTAGATCTTGTGCAAGGTGCTTTTTAAGAACAATCATTTTCAATATTCGCCTAACCAAAGTTAGTATGCTCCATAGCAGTGGTTCTCAACCTGTGTAACCTCTGGACCCACATTTTTCCTTGGTCATTAAGTTGTGACCCTAGGCAAACCGCACTGGAAGGCACTGCCTTGTGGTACTACGGCCTCAAAAACAATGACGGACACATATAACCACAGACACAATCTCACACACTCACAGATATTCTCACACACACATACACACTCTCAAAACAAAAAAAATGTATGATCCACCCAGTCTCCCTACCTACGAGAACTGGAGTGGATCCTCAGCCTGGGCTCCAGTGTGGGCTCCAGATGTGGTCCAGACATGGTGTGAACATAGCCTGAGGGCACGTTTCCACCAGCCCATGCGCTCATCGCACTGTCCTGTGCCCGTAACGCAAGGGATTGTATACACAAAGTCTCCTTGAGTTCTGGGGCGGGTTGGGCCGTGGCATAATTTAAATACAAATTAGATTGTAGTCCATCACAGGAGTGAGTTTGGAGGTGTGGCTACTTTACAGCACACTCAGGGACCAGGAGGAACAAAAGTAGCCACCCTCCAGAAGGAAGAACAGTGTCAGCACCAATTCAGAGATGATTTGAGGATCTAAAGCAGAGTGATGCACAAATAAGATACAGTATTGTTAATAGTTAAGGTACTCCAATGCATTTTTAAGATTAAGACACACACTCAAGAGTTTAGTATCATTCTAAATTAAGCTCTGGAAACTATGCCTATAAAAAGGCAAACAGAAGGAAAAGAACAAGTCAGCAGTATTGCCTGTGGTCTTTCTGCAGCTGATCTTTCCCCGATCTTTCCCCTTACCATGCCTTGTTCTGCTCTGTATGGAGGTGGCCATCTTGGAAGAGGCGGCGCTTTGCTTCCTCATGTCAGAGCCTCCAGCAAGGAGAAGACTGAGCAGCACAGTAGAGATATCCCCAAAGCTTACTCCAAATCACCTGAGACTAGCAGTCAGAAGCAGCACTGTCGCCAGACCATTCGTATCACAACAATTTTCCTAGAAAATGTAATGGACATTTGACATATTTCAAAATGTTATGCTATTTAACTGTAGACAATGCCCTTGTTTAGATATTCAAAAGCCCTGAGAGGCTGCTGCTGTGCACCGCCATCTTGGATCAGAACCAGTAGACTCAGAGCTGTCACTCAAGTGACAATCTATAGTGTTCCTCATCGCTCCGGCAGCCACATAAAAGGTTATGTAGGAAGATGAGGGGTGGAAAAGAGGAGCTTGGCACTTCCAGGGAAGGAGAAGTTTAGGATGTGCAAGGAGGGAGAGGGTTGTGCTAGGGAACAGATTCTCCTAGAGTAGACTAGGGTTGCCACCTGTCCAGGATTCACCCGGACAGTTCGGGTTTTGAATGCTGTGTTCGGGTTTCATGGCACCAGGAACCCGGACACAAGATGTCAGGTAGACAGGGGGCAACCAAAATTAAGATAGGGGCTACTGGCCCCCCACTAAAAATAGTCTCAACTGTGATATTTAAATATTAACTACCTTCCGTCCATGGCCGTAGCGATCCGTAGCGTCCATGGCGATCGAAACAAGCCACAAGTCATTCTCCCACAAAAATGTCCGCGCGTCGCTGGAGTGTTCGGGTTTCGCTTGAAGAAAAGGTGGCAACCCTAGAGTAGACACATTTTCTAACACATTTGAAGGCACATTGCAAGTGAATAAAAAAATTATGGAAAGGAAATATGATGCAAGTATGCATTTAAAATGCTTGATTTTTCTGTGCTTTTACCTGCAATTTTTAAGTTGTCGACAGGGTCTCTATAATCTCACACTGAAGATGTAAAACTGAGGCTGTAAGCACAGGAGAACCTAGACTACCGCACATACCAGGAAGTGCAGTATTGTTTTATCAGGAGGAATTCCAGATAAAAGGTAAATTTTTCAGGGTAAGGGCACAATTTCCATTTCTAGATGTTTCCCATAACATTGCAAATCTTCACTTTAAGAGTTCAGGTTTATTTTAAAGCGTTTGTGACCACATACAATACAGTATTTTAATATCAGATTTTTTTCTGACAGTGAATGTCACTACAATGTCAGAAATCAGGTTTTAAAGTAAAGTTGTAAAGACTCATAAGCAAAATGATGTCAGTGTAATGCAAGCAGATCATTACTGACATCCAATTAATCATTACACAGACATCCAATTATAAATGCAGCCAAGTTTTTTGCCAGGTTTACTAGAGGTCATGCTCTGGCTTTTTCTTTTCTCTGTCCATGGCTGGGGGTGTGTAGTCTCAGTGACTCCACAACACTTTCTCCACCTGTCCCAGACTATGCTTTGGAAAGCCCAGCTTTGTCTGTGTTCTCCATGGGTTGGCAACTGCTGTGCGTGGACATGCCTATGCTGCAGAGAGAGGGTGACAATGCTGCAAGAATTTGAGTAGTGATCTTGTAACGTTGTCAGTCTTCTCCCGGAAATGGTCCAGAATGCTTAAAAGGCTAAAAGAGAAAGAACCGCAGCGACCAGCAAAAAAGAATGAGTTCAGTGGAAAAGGTGCACGAGAAGGTATCATTTCATTCATTTCCATGTTAAAGCATATTTAAACCTAAGAATAATGTGGAAGACTCTGAGACGCAATTGTATGCTATACTGTTAGTGCATCATGTGCTATCTTATTGTTTTATTCTATCTTGAAAATGTAATAAAATACTTTGAAAGTTAAACCTAAGAATAAAAATGTAATATATTGCAGCTTACCAGTCCTACAGGTGCTATATAAGCTTTCTTTATTTAGGCTAAGTAAATTTTCTGCTAGTACTGAAAAGTTCATGTTGATCCTGCTAGAAATGGTGTGTCCTTGTAACTTGTGAATAGAACTGAAATCTCAAGTGATGTCATCTGCTTTTCCAGCTGAACTACAAAACAATTCCCTTTAGTCACACAAGTGTTTTCAAACGATTTTGTCTTTTTTGTTGTTTTTTTGCACATTTTTGTAGGCGTTGTCTGGCTTGAGCAGTTCTAGCCAATAGAAAGCTAGTTTCCAAAATGAGGAAACAGCTCAGGTGTGAACAGGCACCATTGAAAATAATGGGATTCGTCACGTTGAGTGTTGTCGTGCTCAACATATATAGAGACAGGGTAGACAAGTGAAAATATAGGAAATAAAGCCTACCATAAAAGTAATGCAGCCACCACGTTTAAGGACTGGTAGGTAAGCTGCACCATTTTACATTTATGTTTTAGGATTGCATACGTACATTGGTCCGGCTTGCCTATGCCATGCCTGATTGGCCGCCTGGGGTCCTGTAAAGTATTGTAGCGGCCGTGTTGTGTAACGGTATCAACCAAATGATCAGACCAGTGGTTATGTGCAATTTCTATTTTTCTAAACAAACAGAAATTAAGTATGAATTGTACAGGGGATTTTTAATGAACAATGGGAGTGCATTTCAAAACATACAAATCAACAGTGAAGAACCTGGCTTAGAAGAACACATAAAACTATAGAACAGTTCTTCAAATGGCCGCACACTTTCTGAGTACAGTGAAGCCTATGGACTTAAAAAAAGTTCTTACGACCTCCTTGCTGCAAACAAACTTTGAGCACACTTTCACGAGAAGGCAGGCTTATAGCTGAGTGGATCAGCTGCTTGAACAGACTTCACATGGACACTGCTGCTGATTCATTTGGTCAGGAGGCACCGGTGGCTGCAAGTAGGGTCACCCCACTGAATGTCTAGTTTCCCCAAACTGACTGCAACAAAGTCCACTCCAGTGGCTGGGTCTTGCACAGAAGCTGCATGCTCAAAGCTGGTGGTCAGCACCCCAGGGTTAACGGGGGAGAACTCAGCACCTGGTGACAGCTCACTTGCCCTGTCACTGCTGTCCCATGAGGCAGGGTCTCTCTGAGCACCAGAGGGTGGGAAGAGCTGGAATTTATATCCCCTGAGTGTGTCCAGGAGCACAGGGGATGATGGGAGTCCAGAGAATTTTGGGGAAACGGAGTTAAAGGAACCTGCACTTGTCACTGAATAAAGGAGGCACTCCGCCACAGCCGAAACCTCTACACTGCTTTACTGAAAACACAGTTGGTCACTCACTTAACACAACGGCCATTTAGAGAATGGCTAGTATTTTTATTAATTATAACAAAGTGTTATCTGATTGGAGCTGCTGATGTCATAATCCGCCCCTTATCCAATCAGCGTTGTATTCATTGATATAAATACCCGCCGGTCTCTGAATGGTCGCTTTACCATGCAAGTGACCCCCTGTATTTTCAGAGTGGAGGAGAATCTGCTAAGGACATCGTAGTAACAGGACTCAGAAGATCACTGTAAAGCACTGTAGTACGGTAGCTCTGAATACAGTGTTTTACAGGATCCTCGTGGGCTGCTCTGGTATTACACACGCACCTTTACATTGGGCCAAACTGGGCCAATATAAGTATGCATAAAAATGTATACCTGGACTGCAGCTTTAAAGCATCACCATATTTTGCCTTTATTAATCGTGTTACTGTGTCTCATTGTCTGCAGCAAGGCTTGGTGGATATGAATTCAGTTATAGTGGAGAGCTGTGTAAACACTGTAAAAATGGACGCCTATGAGTTAAACACATAACCTTGTTCACACTTAGCTATTTCCTGAGGGTGTTTTTACATTTTGCATGTTTTGCATTTTAACACAACAGAAGTAGATTATGCATCTGCTCTGCTGTGCTGACAGAAACCCATCTTACAGATGTTACACTAACTTGCTGGTGTTTTGTGATTACATTTACAGAAGCAGGCCAGATTGCTGCTGTAGATGTATCCGTTGACTGTATGAAAGCTTTTGATATTGTGTCATAGGGGAATATATTGTATAAATTAGAAACTATAGGCCTGAGGGAATTGACTTTTTACAAGCTCAGATATCTAACTTCAAGTGGATTACAGTAAAGTTCTGCCTGGTTTTTAAGTTAATTTGTTTATTAAAGAGAACCCCAATTGAAGGAATATGGAGGCTGCCGTTGCTGACCTGTTTTTCTAAAAATTGTAGTTGCCTGGCTATCATGCTGATTCAATGGCTTCAATCATTTTTGAGACACTGGCCAGGAACAGGTACACACATTAGGGGATCAGACTTCAGTTTGACTTCATCTATCCTTGCCGGGCTCATGATTTATATGCAGGGCTTGAAAAATCCGCTCGACGAGTAGCTTCCCGTCCGGCCGTTGTAATTAAACGGCCGGCCGGGAGCTTTACATTCAAGCGATCAGGCGTCTCTAGAGACGCCCGATCACTTGTATTAGCAGCAGCTGTCACTGCCGTTGCCGGTCCTGAGATCCAAAGGGGCCGGCACGGCTGCTCTGTGACAGGAGATCAAAGGGAGATCGGTACACGAGCTCCCTCTGATCTGCTCTCCAGTCCCCGAATGCAGGAAGTGATGTATATTACATCACTTCCGCATTCTGCGGTCACTCTCCAGCTTGAGAAAGGGGTGAAGCAGATATCTGTTTCATCAGCTTCTCTGCGTGTACCTAAGTGACATTTGGGGTCTTGGAGACCCCTGATGTCTCTATAAAGAGGGCCTGTCATGTAAATTGGCTATCACATAGGGGGCTTCTTAGCCCCCCATGTGATAGCAATAAAGTTAAGTGTAAAAAAATTAAAAAAAGAGTAATAAAAAAATTAAAGACGCATAAAAAAACACAATGGGGTCTATTCACGAAGCTGCCGAAGGATCTGGCCGTAGCTTCATTATAAGTCCCCCGCCCCCCACATACACACGCAAACATGCGTGTGTAAAAACCCCAGTGGTGATTAAATACTACCAAAAGAAAGCTCCATGTGTCCCTAAAAATGTTAACATAAATTGTAAGGCTTAGTCTGGTCATGCTAACTGGTGAAATGTTTGACTGACTGGTGAGACACCCTAAACTTTTTCAATCCCTGCTTATATGTTTAAAATTAACTTTCTAATTGAAGGGTTGCTCTGTCATTTATTTTATTTTACATCTACCTTATCCTTTATCATACCAATATAT
>NW_017307080.1:472831-479021 GCF_000935625.1 Nanorana parkeri
AGAAATTTGGTTTGCTAAAGAACATTGTCTACATGCTCTCCAGCAATGGCTATGTGGTATTTCTAAGGGCTCATTCACACTCATCCATGCACTGCGTTAGCACATGCATGTTAACGCGCATTGGGTCAGGCGTTAATGTGTGTTGCGTTAAGGCACCCCTTTTATTTGAAATGGGATGTCAATGCACAGAATCACACCAAAAAACAGACTTGTAGCAATTTTTCTAACACATAGAAGGTTATTCACTAAGCTGCCGAAGGCAGCCATGTGGATAACCAATCCGAAGTGAAGTGAGCCGACCCCGGCTATTCACTTCAGGCTTGTACGGCTGATTTCAGCCGTACACCGACTGAAATCAGCCATATATCGGCTTGCTTCGGCTGGGTTGGGGTTGGCCGAACATGCTCAGTATGTTCGGCCGCCCCAAAGTGCAGAAGGAGTTCGACTCAGCCGATCCAACATCTGGATCGGCTGAGCCGAACCTCCGGCAGGCTACTCGCTGCTGTTCGGCCTATTCTCATAGGGGCCGACCAGCAGTGAGTGCCGCTCTGCAGCATTCGGCTTGGCTATTCTGCTCGGTACCTCCGTGGTACCGAGCAGAATAGAAAACCAGTTAAAAAAAGTAGAAAAATAATAGAAAACGATTGGGCGGAGCTAGCAGTGACAGCTATCTCCGCCGAACAGTTTTCTATTGGCCGGGACCAGCTGTTATTACAATGAGAGCTTAGCAGAGCCGGCGGTGATATCAAAGCCGGCTCCGCTAAGCTCTTATTGTAATGACAGATCAGCGGTAACCAGGGGACGGAGCCAGCCGTGAGATGACGGCTGGCTCCGCCCAGCTGTCAGTAGCAGGCTTTCAGCATATGCCTTCAGCTCTACCGAGCCGCTCTGCCAACTTCGGGAGCTGTACGGGCTATAGTGAATAGCCTGTGCAGCAGCCCTTCGGTTCTACTGAACCTAAGGCCTCCCGTAACTGAAGCTAGCCAAAGGATCAGCCGAACCCTTAAAGTGTGGTAGTGTGTTACTGTACATTGTGGGTGTGCTGCAATGCATGGGTCACAGAGCTGCATTTTATTCTCAATTTAAAATTAATGGCACCATAACGTGCTAACACATGTACATGTGTTAACGTTCGTTGAAATAAACATATGTTACTTCAATGCACCCAGTTGCGAAAATATGTTTCAGCCCCACTGATGGTGACAACAGTAGACTATGCCTTTGTAATGGGTGTTGAGATGACCACTTGTATTCTCCGTTACAACTGACAGGGTGGCAATGCAGGAAAACCATTGACAGACGGTAACAGAGTGTTGCCCCATTATATCAGGAAGTGCCTGAACAAGGGCTTTCATAGCAGGATCACCAGGTATTATTATAATGAAAGCTGCAGATTCTCTGCTGGCCACACCTGCGCATTAGAGCCCCATAGACGTTTTTGGGGCTAGTCTAGGGAAGCGCAGGGGAAACAAAACCCACAGACTTACTGACGGGAGGATTATTGAACAGATATACCAAAGCACTTTCAGAGGTATATTTAACAGACCAAAAAGTAGCAAATAAAGGATGTTTATTGTTAAAGTTTACATACACTTTAAAGTCTCAGCAGATAGCAGGGAAACACAGGTATCCATGTCAGATGCTGAAAATTAAGCATTCAGGGAGTAAGTATAGAGCACTTTCGATCAACAGAAACTACCTATGTACAGCCACCCATAGGCAACATTTGTGTTCAGTGTAGGTGATCAATTCAAGATTAAGAGGCATACATGAATAAATAGATTTCTGACAGATGTCTTTTGAAACAAATGTATTTGGCCAAATCTGTATGTCCCTCAGATAATGCATATAAAGCTTTTAGGTTGGAAGCCAAATTTTGCTAATGACATTAAATAATGAAGAAAGGGTGGTAGAGAGCAGTTAGTAAATCACTATGCTGTTTTATCAGGACTGAATTCTACAACAAGATGCTTTTATCCAGCAACTCAGATGCCCTAATTTCTTTTGGCTCTGTAATATGTCATTCGATTTGCTTCTATAAAATCCAACAGGACTCACCCTCTGTCTGTACCTAAAAAGACCCTGTTGTCAGGCAATTTAATTCAACAAAAATCTACCCATTTGATTCAATGGTTATGTCAAGGGTAATTCCACTTTCCCAGGCGAATTTTGGAAAATGAAATTACCCCCACCAATCTGCTGGGATTCTTGCCACAGGAATCTGTAGGTTCCATACACAGAGATCCTAAATCACATATTGTGAACAATAAGAAATCTCCTAATAAATCGTCTATAGCAATCTGCTTAGATATAAGAGGAGAACAGGCGTGAGCAACTTTTAAAAATTAGCTACAAACCTAATTCACAAAAAAATTAGCAGGGTTTAGCCTCATTCCACCATATGCCTAATACCATATCTTACTTCAGTATAATATATGTCAAGATCAAGACATTTATTACAACACACCTTAGTCCTGATTTGCAACTGTGTGAATGGGTATGATCCCAGTTCATGTATACTGCCTTTATTTTTTCTAGAACAACCAAACAGGTTAGCTGCACTTGTCAAACGTTGCTGCATAATCAGGGTGCTGACGTCAAGCAGTTTCCCCACTACTACTACTAAGCATAAAAAGTCCAGAAGTTGCTGCACACCACGTATGAGTATAAAACAAGTTTACTCAATGTAGATGACGAAACAAAGGATCGTTCATTTGAACCCGGCCTTTCTTCAGTGGTTCACCTTTGATCTTGACAGAGGACAGTGACATCACAGTCATTTACTTTGCACTGTGCCACGTTTTGCAAAAACGCATGTATATAACATGCACCTTAGTGTGAATGTGATTACTACAAAATATCCATAATGAAAAATCAAATGCACTAAATATTAACTGAGCAGAGTGTTTGTTTGGAGCATGGTGTTTTGCCCTTCCCTTTGGGCAGTAATCAGGACTGTTGCAATAGAACATCTCAACATCGGGTCTCAATGAGGAGTTAGCACCCATTTCATCAGAGCTCTGATGAAGGGGGTGTTAACCTCTGCAACACGTAAGTGCATACTATACCACTGATTTGACCAGTGCTGGTGAACGACTCTTTTCCTATGTTGCTCATTAAGACCTGATGTTGAGTCCTAGGAGGGTCTGATGTATGATGTTTTGCTGTTACTTCTAACATGTTTGTGAGTATGTTTTAACCACCTTGTAATTTCTATTATTAAATAATATTTCACAAGGAGGAGGCCCCTTTTCTGTTTTTTGTTTTTCTACATGTACTGTACTTCAAGATCCTCTGGCTGATGTTGAGAGGGCTGCCCTCAAGTGAAGTTTTTGGAGGATCAAGCAGTATGAGGATACTGCCACACTCAGAACTTCAAAAACACAAATGTTTCCTAAAGTGTTTAATTATAATAAACAAAATACTTAAATATCCTATAATCAGGTATTTTACTCTGATGAGAAACAGTTATTCAAAAAAGGGAAGATACCCACTGAGTTAAATAGAGTAATCCAAAAGGTTGAAAAGTCACATGAGTAAGCACTGTGTGTTCAGAGTGCAGTATACAGTGTATACATAGTTACATAGTATTTGAGGTTGAATAAAGACATTAGTCCATCAAGTCCAACCTATTAGGATCTCATTGTAGGAGTACCTGTACCCCTGTATATTACGGTCCCTTAAGAAATCGTCCAAAAGTTTCTTGAACAATTCCACATTCTTTGCTGAAATCACCGCCTGTGGCAGTGAGTTCCAGACCCTAACTGATCTTACTGTGAAGAACCCCCTTCGCCCCTTGTGCTGGAATTTTTTTTCCACCAATTTTAGGTGGTGGCCTCTAGTTTTTGTAATGGAGTTAATTTTAAACAGTTTATCGCTAATGTTGCTACCACCATTGAACATTTTGTACATGGAAATCATATCCCCCCTTAATCTCCTCACCTCCAATGTGAACATGTTTAAATTTAGTAGCCTTGTCTCGTAGCTCTGGTCCTCCATACCCCTAATTAGTTTGGTTGCCCTCCGCTGGACTTTTTCCAACTCAAGGACATCTTTTCTTAGTACTGGTGACCAGAACTGAGTTTAAGTAATTTTATTTTTATACCCTCCCCCCCACTTTCTAGTTTAAAAGCTCCAAAAGCATACCATTTGTTGTTAGTTGGATTCACTCATGTGATGGTTGTACATTGAGTCAGAGAGCTGAGGTTTAAGGCCTTCCCATGGAGTTTTAATATGGATAAAAAAGGTATACAGTGCAGAATTGATTGCCCTGGCCAGTGGCAACAATGATTCAACTTATCACTGCATAGATGGGGAAACAACTGTGTGCTGAAGTTTGCAGTCTTATGAGTGATGTCACTCAGGTATTTAAAAAGCATATTGTCATTCCGACGTGTTTCAAAGGAAGACCTGTCTTTCTCAGGGAGGGCTGTGCAGCTGTAGTCTCCTCTTATGTTCTACATATGTTTCACTTAACATATTTGATGAACAAATGGATTTAGACATCTACTAGTACGAGGTCTGTGTCACTGCAGGGGAGATTCACCATCTCTATTTTACCTGGTGCAATTGATACAGGGACATGATAAATCCAGGGTTTTACAGTTGTCACTGGAACAAGCGGTGAGAGGAAATCTTCAAACCTTCCTTTGTTCCAGCGATTACTGTCTAATAGGGTATTTTATCTCACTTAAGAGAGATTTCCTCTCTGCCTCTGGCCTTTGACAGTTTAATGGAAGGGGGACTAATACTGACATAGGGAGAAGTAGAGCTCTGTCCACAGCCGAGGCTTAGGATCCAATGGCTTCAAAGGGGCACAGGGGTCAATCTGAAGGTTAACACATGTACTTGGTACCTGCACTTTGGCATCATTGTTATTTTAGGCACTTAGGCCAGGTCAGGTTGACTGTAAGGGCCTATTCAAATCGAGGCCTTGTGTTGCAGCACCTTAATCAATGCATGCTAAAGTCTATCTAGTTTGTGATGGAGTGGGGAAGGATAAGAACTCTTGTCAGATTTTACTGCTCTTCGGGGCTTAGAGAGATGTCATCTCACCTGTTCTGGTGGACATGGTTTTACCAGACAGGAAGTGAGGGTAAATCTTCAACAAGCAAGCAGACAGTAAAAAATTCATAGGGGATCTGGCAAGTCACTACAGAAGTGAAGGGGAATCTCTCTAACAGAGCCACAGACAAAAACCTGACAGTAGTTCTAATCCTTCCCCTCAACAACCTGAACTAGAAAACCAATTAGGCTATATATACACTTTAATGTGTGTTGAATTAAGGCAGTCTATTTATTTTTTTAAACATGTATTACTTTTCCAGGATGCAGCACACCACAACATACATGCTATAGATTGTGGTGTGCTGTAGTGTGGATGCATTGCCTGCTAGTATACTGGGGTGCCAGTTAAAACGCACACAATGTATCGATGTAAATGCGGCCAAAAATCTGATAATGTGAAAACTGTATGGATCACCAGATTACTGGAGCAAGAAACCCCATTCAAAGTGTACTTAGCCAACAGTGAGTCATAACTTGAGCTATATTAGGCAGCAGAATGTAGACAAAACATAATGTTTCTGGGGCATAATCTGATTGTCTGCATTCTGCGGCTTTATAAATCTATGGATTTTACCCTTTTGCCTGAAATTTTGTCTCACTGTTTTATTTAGGATTTTGGCCTTTTTAAGTGACAGTTCATTATTGTTTGTTACATGCAGATCAGTCTAGGCTTTGAAACTCCTTCTATATGAGATTTAGACAACTAAACCGTGCCCTGAACTCAGCATTGTCACTTAATCTCTCACCATTCATCCTCCTCTCTTCCAGCTGGTTGCAATATTTGCCAAGGAATTATATTACAATCATAAAATCATTTGTGTAACTAACTTCCAAATGTATCGTCAGTGTGTAACTGAAATGATGAGGTGTCCAGGCAGGATGTAAAACACATGTAGGGTTTGGTCTGTCTGAGAACATCCACAGTACTGCTTACCCCCAGCACACTAATTCTTTCACTTCATTTATTAGACTTTTCGTTTTGACATTTATTCCTGTCCTCTATTTCTGACACCATTGCACTGTATTTAATCCTTTCTGCATCTTTTGTTGTAGTCACACACAATAAAACAAGTGGAATAAATATATAAAAAGTGTTTAAAAGACAAAGTGATTACGTTGAACA
>NW_017307080.1:479044-487783 GCF_000935625.1 Nanorana parkeri
ACATTAAAGCGGTAGTAAACCACTATGTGAAGGGTGGCTTTTTGCCATAATGCACAGCATGGGAATCCTCTTTGGCTATTGGGTGGCCACTGATGATGTAACTCCTGCACATGCACACAGAAGTTACATCCTGCCCAACACCCGGCCCATTCACAGCATTTCATAGAATAAAAAATCGAAAAGAGGAAGAACTTTTTTGGCAAAAAAAAACTTTGCATGTCTCTTCTGCCAAAATTCTTTACCTCCCAGCAAATTGTTATTTTTTTTAACCTAACTTCCGCTTTAAAGTCTTTTTTGATTTGTGAAAATTGACAAGGTTGACATGGGAGCATTGTCACTATAATTTTTATGGATCTCTGCAAGTGAATTCTCACCAACTATACTGAACATATATGATAAGGTTTCCATAAAAGTGTATATTCCCATACAGGGCAAAGCAATGGGTTTGATTTAATGCCCCCTCTCACTTACTAACTTTTTCTTCTCCCCCTCTGCCTCTCCATTCAACTGCCAGGAGCAATGAAATTACTCAGTACTTCTGGGTATAGAAGAACCTGTGACTTACTCTATGTCAGAGCACTGGTGCTTGGTAATTGGCCAAAAGCTGTCACATGAGTGTTCTCAGCCCTGTGTAAGCTCAGAATGGAGCAACTCATAGCTTATACAGGGTCATCCTTCTGACGACTCAACAAAAAAATCTTAGAGTGTGTTGTTGAGGAGGAGGCATTAAAGTCAACTGTTGCTTTGCCCTACATGGGCAAAGTACATTCTCACTTGAATTTCTGCTTGCAAGTAGTTTAGGGGTACAGCACATAATTATGAACTTTGAGTCAGAATGCTATGAAATTTTAAGACTCATATGTCAATTCATGGCTGCTACAGATGTAGTTCATACGTTTTTGCCATGAAGGACGAAAGAACTACCCATTATTGCCAACCTTAGCTGTGTGTAGTACAATATCTGCTCTGAGCAAAATTTCATGTTTATACAAAATGGACCTTATTTATTAAAGTTTGTCAAAGAAAAGCTGAATTTCCCGATAGCAAGCAGTCACCTTCAAACCTCCATTCTTTAATGGACCTTTCCCAATACGGGGGTGACCCCAGCCAGGTCACTATCTGCAAGGAGTTTGCATGTTCTCCCTTTACTTGCGTGGGTTTTCTCTGGACTTCTCCCACACTACAAAGACATGCTGGAAGGTTAATTGGCTCCTGTCTAAATTGTCCTGTATGTATGAATGTGCGATAGGGACCTTATATTGTGAGCTTCTTGAGGGTAAAGCGCTGCGTTAAATGACAGTGCTATATAGATACCAATAATAAATACATTTTGGTTTAGCAATCATTCATGTATGTATATATTACAATACTGAATCAGGTACACTTACACAATTGTGGTTTGGCTCTTTGTATATCTCTGTAAGAGCTTTGTATTATTTATTTAGTAGGCAGCATGCTTTTAAAATCATAATTTATTTAGAATCCAATTCTTTCTATATTGGGATAATTATTGTATCCTGAATTAGTAAATGCTTTTGTATCTGCCTTTAACTGGACTGGACAGAAACAGTTTGTCAATTTATTGCAATGATTCTCAACCTTTTTCAAATCATGACAAAGCACGAAGAATGGTAGAATGTTCATAAAAAAATTAAGGCTGACATAAAAAACCAGGTATTCAATCTGTGATATCCTTTCTGGCCCGGCAAAAATGGTACATAGCCCTGACAGGTGAAATCCTTAGGTATCTTGTAGGGATGCGCCGATACTGGGCATTTTCATGAGTACCAGCACTCGTGAAAATGCACGATACTAAGTACAGATACCGGCACTTAAAATTTTTGAGCACAAGTGGCTGCTGTCAGGTCCAGCTGGGGACCTCACGGCGGCTGTTTACATCAACGGTCTGACCACACATTTCTTTCCCGCCGCCTGCACAGCACTTGTGAGACCTTCACCTGCCCATACAGCCCTGGTATGACCCGGCACAGCCCTGGTGAAACCCGCTCCCACCAATACAGCCCTGGTAAGACCTGGCACAGCCCTGGTGAGACCCACAACCACTCGCACAGCCCTGGTGAGACCCGCATGCAGCTGTGGTGAAACGGCACACAGCCCTAGTGAGATGCTGCACAGCCCTAGTGAGACACTGCACAGCCCTGGAGAGACTGCACACAGCCCTGGAGAGACTGCACACAGCCCGGGAGAGACTGCACACAGCCCAGGAGAGACTGCACACATCCCAGGAGAGACTGCACACAGCCCTGGAGAGACTGCACACAGCCCAGGAGAGACTGCACACAGCCCTGGAGAGACTGCACACAGCCCTTGGTAGACCATGCACAGCCCTGGAGAGACACCGCACAGCCCTGGAGAGACACCGCACAGCTCTTGTTAGACCATGCACAGCCTTGCCAAGACCCTGCACAGCCCTGCGTGTATAATGTATTTCTGGGATTTGTAGTCCCTCTTTAGCTGTGGTATTATACTGCATTGTTGTATATTGTACTCAGGTCCGGATTTGCCACAAGGCCACCGAGGCCCGGGTTTGGGGCGGCAGGGAGCAGAAGGGCGGCAGGGGTGCGGAATTTCCCAACGCCCGGGACATGCAGTTCCGGGCACCGGGTGGTAAGTTGTTTTCTACATTTAGCCCTACTTTGAGCAAGCAGGGCTAAATGTAGAGCGGGGAAGCCACTTGTTTGTTTACAAATGATCTCGGCGACGTTGCAGAGATCACTTGTAATAGCACTGCAGCCGGTTCATCCTCCCCCCAATGCCCCCCGCGCGCCTACCTCTCTGTTCGCTGGCTCCGTCCTCTTGACCCCGCCCTCCCACGCAGCCGAGTATCCCTCTTCGCCGGCCGGAGTACATCGCTCATGATCTAGAATGAGGAGCAGAGCGGACAACGTTTGTTCGCACATTGAGGAACTTGGCCTTGGGGCAGCAGGGAGAGTAAATCCGGTCCTAAATTTTATTACTGGGATTTGTAGTCCTCTACAGCTGGTGGTATTCTGCATTGCTATATAATGTTTTGCTGGGATTTGTAGTTTTTCTACAGCTTGGAGTCAGTGGCAGAACTAACAGGGTCGAAGCGGTTGCAGCTGTGTCCAGGCCCTGGGGCTCCACCACTGTCCTAATATGATTAGTCTGTATTGTTTTAGAAAAACTGTTACATGACACAAAAAAAAAGTATCGGTGATTGGTATCGGTGAGTACTTGAGGAAAAGTATAGGTATTCGGGCTGGAAAAAATTGTATCATGCATCCCTAGTAACTTGCATTGAAACTAGGGATGTTCAGATACCAGTGCCGATACTTGGCATTTTCACAGGAACTACCAGGGTTGCAGTGGTTGCAGCTGGGACCTGGCTCTGGTGCTCAACCACTGTTCTGAAATCATTGTTTTAGAAAAACTGTCACATGACAATAAACAAAAATGTATAAGTAATTGTATCTGTGAGTACTTGGACAAGTATCACTAAATGAAAAAATGGTATTGGTGCATCCCTTATATATATTTATAGAAACAAAATCATACATTAAAACAGGGATGCGCAAATCTCAGGAGCTTCGTTTGCTCCTTAAAAATGACAGCTTTTGAATTTTTTTCTAGTCTAGTCTTGGAGCTGGAAAAGTATCTGTACATGTACCGAGTATACTTGGTATCTGTACATCCCTAATAAAAAACGTTTCCTCTATAATCAGAAAAAAAACTGATATTAAACTTCTCACAAACTTTGAATACACCTGTAGGCAGGACTCCCACAGATGTGGCCTTATCTCACATTTATACCTTTCCCTGACCACCCCTATAAACTTATTATTAACAAATTATCCTTCATGCTAAATGGGTGGAAGAAATGGGAAAATCCCTATGTATGGAAGAATGAAATTACATTTGGAGCTTTACCTCCAAGAGTTCCAGTAATATAATCGCCCTGGAAAACTCTTGAAGTATGTGCCGATGGTATCTTATACCTACACGCATCGCCAAATATGTCTTATCAAATATGTCATCTTCTAAGCTGTCATGCTTCCAGGGATGCATAGACCAAGGCATGATGTATCACATATTGTATACCTGCCCTCTGTGCAGAGACCGTGGATACAAATCTACCACCTAATTAGAACAATACTACACCAGAACTAAGATCCATCGGTGACCATCATGGGCATGTGCACGCGCGGTGTGCTGGGGGTGCCTGGGCACAACCTAATCACCCCAAGCGCAAGAGCAGGTACCAGGGGCGGACTGGGCAATACCCCCCCGGGCCTCTCTGATGCCCCTTAAAAAAGGCAGCTGCCACAGCAGCGATTCCCCTTGTCAGCTCTCCTTCTTGTCCACTCTGCCGCTACAGCGACTGAGGAGGAGAAAAAGCAGTTCAGCTGCCCGTGGTGCCTGTCCAATTCACTGTTTGGGCTCTTCAGCGGCTGCCTGTGTCTTCCTTCGCCCACTTTAGCTGCCTTAGGCTGGGCGGGAGGAGAGAATGGAAGGCACAACAGCGATGCAGCTGTGGGATTCACCAGTTTATTACATGAGGAAACATCGCTACCCCCACCACCACCATCTGGAGAGGAAGAGAGGAGGTGCTCTGCCCTGAAATAGCAAATCAGATCATCTATGTACACTGTATGTCCTTGTTCTTTCTGCGTTACACCGCTGAACTGTGCACTCTGCATTACATTACTGACCTCTGTGTTACACTGCTGACCATGTACTCTGTGTTACAACTGCCCTCTGCCCTCTGTGTTACACCACTGACCTCTGCACTCTGCGTTACAATGCTAACTTCTGACCTCTGCGTTAGACCACTGACCTCTGCGTTAGACCACTGACCTCTGCACTCTATGTTAGACCGCTGACCTCTGCATTACATTACTGAGCTCTGCACTCTGTGTTACATTACTGACCTTTGGCCTTTGCATTTAATAACTGACCTCTGCCCTTTGACTTATACAACTGAACTCTGCGTTACATTACTGACCTCTGCACTCTGTGTTACACCACTGACCTCTGTATACTGTGTTACATTACTGACCTCTGTGTTACACTACAGACCTCTGCATTACACTGCTGACCTCTGCACTCTGCGTTATACTACAGACCTCTGACCCTTGCGTTACACCTCTGCACTGTGTGTTACACTGCTGACCTCTGCACTCTGCGTTACATTACTGACCTCTGCGTTACACTACAGACCCCTGGCCTCTGCGTTACACCACTGACTTCTGTGTTATACCACTGATCTCTGCACTCTGCGTTACACTACTGACCTCTAAACTCTGCATTACATCGCTGATGTCTGCACTCTGTGTTACACTACTAACCCCTGAGTTACACTACAGATCTTTGCACTATGCATTACACCACTGACCTTTGCACTCTGCATTAAATTACTGAACTCTGCTTTACACTGCTGACCTCTGCACTCTACTTTACACAGCTGACCTCTGCACTCTGCGCTACACTACTGACCTTGGCACACCGGTACACTGCTGACTTCAGCACTCTACGTTACACAACTGACCTCTGCATTACTTACTACTAACATCTGCACTATAGGGAGAATTTATGAAAGCTGGAGCAGACAGAATCTGGAGGAAATTGCTGATAGCAATCAATCAGTTTCTGTCTTCAGCTTGTTCAATTAACCACTTGATGACCGGGGGGTTTAACCCCCTTCCTGTCCAGGCCATTTTCAGTATTCATGCTGAGTTACTTTGTCATTCAGACATTCCGTCATGCAACGTCGTACTGAATTGAATTTTATACCATTTTTTGGGGACAGTTAGAGCTTTCCTTTGGTGGTATTTAATCATCACTGGGGTTTTTATTTTTTACTATAGAAAGAAAATACCAAAAATTTTAGAAAAAAAAAACAGTTTTCCCTACATTATGTTATGAAACATTTATTATTACCCAATTTTTTGATAAATTATTAAAGGTCATGTTGGGTAAATAGACATTAAATATGTAAATCTTTAAAATTGTGCTCGCAAAAAACTACCATACCTAAAATTAGCAATATGCGACGTTTTAAAAGCTTTTACCGCTCATCATTTTAGTGTTAATTGATGGCCCTAGAATTATTGTTCGCACTCTGATGTCTGCAGTGATATGTAACATGTGTGGCATAAACATTGTTTTTGCACGTAGGCGCACCCAATGCATATTTATGTTTATATGTGCATGCACGCGGGGGCGGGGAAGTTAAGAAAACATTTTGTGTTATTTTCTTTTTTTAATATGTGACCCCAACGTTATAATTTGTGGTGTATGTTTTGTTGTATGAATTGCAGATTGGAAAAATGTACAAAGGATTAAAGGATGTGAAGTAATAGTATATTAGTATACTCCTTTTTTAATTCATATGGATTTTTTTAATGCATGCAAGTAAAGTTGTCCAGCAAAATTGTTGGTGACAAACAGTTGCACTGCAAGGGGTACATCTAGATGTAACAAAAAAATATAATGATCTTTTTGTTTTTTACACTTAACTTTATTGCTAACACATAGGGGGATAACAAGCCCCCTATGTTATAGCAAATATACAGTGACAGGTCCTCTTCATGGAGACATTAGGGGTCTCTAACATCCCTAATGTCACCTAGGAACCTCCAAAGAAGCTGATGAAGCAGAGAGATTTGCTAGAGATCTGCAGAGATCTGCTTCACCAGCTTCTTCTCTGGCTAAAGCAGCCAGATAAATGACAGCTAAAGGCGGAAGTGATGCAACACACATCACTTCCACCTTCAAGCATCAGAGGAGAGGTCAGCAAATAGGAGAATGCTGATCTCTCCTCCGTTCTCACTGCAAGTAGCCGCTGCGACAGTCCCACGCCGGCAGTGGGGACTCTATAGCCAATAGTGGGACTCTAGTGGAGGACGAGGAGGGGAATATACCCTCAGCCTACTGTTTCCTTTCCCCTTTATTTTTTTCTATTGTACTCTATTTTCTTCTCCCTTTCTCTCTCTATTCCTGTTTTCCTTCTCCTTGTCCCTTTTACTCCCACTTGCCCCTCTTTACTTTCTCTTTCTTCATCAACACTGTTTCCCTTATTTGTGTCTCATTTCTTGCACCTGAAATTTTCACAATGAGCCACCCCTTCTTATCTTTCTCCTTTTCCTAATTACAACAGTATGCTTGACAATAATTTATCATTTCACCTGTTCAGGTATAAAACTATAAAACACCATTTAAAGGATAATTAGGATTAACAGGCTCACCTTACCCTCAATCTCCACTGCATATGCCACACACAGATCTCAAAACAGAGCATCCCCCTCTGCCAAGCGCTGTGGCCTATGAAATAGTGGAATAACAAGAATGCAGAAAGTGATGTATATTCAGTGGCGTCACAAGGGCGACAGTGTCAGGAGAGAGGAGGGGAAGCGGCGGCATACCTCATCCCGCCGGGTGAAGGTCCCTTGCTCTCTCTGCCGGCGTCCATCACCTAGTATTAGGGATCTTAAAGACCCCTGATGTCTCCATAAACATGACCTGCCACATTCTCTTTGCTATCACATAGGGGGCTTGCAAAAAAAAATAAAATGCTATAGTCACACATAAAAAAGAATTTTAAAAAACAAAAAACATTTTTCAAAGTCCCCACACATGCATTCATGTGCGCAAACATGCATCGGGTGCGAAAACGACGATTGCGCCCATTACGCTGCACGTGTTACATATCTCCGCGAATGTCGGAGTGTGAGCAATAATTTTAGGGCCATCAATCACTGATAACACTAAACTGATGAGCGGTAAAAGCTTTTAGAGCATTCCCTATGGTCAATTTTGGGTATTGTAGTTTTTTGCGATTTCACTGCTCCGCACAATTTTAAGGCTTGAAATGTTTGGTGTCTATTTACCCGATGTGACCCCCATCTTTTATATTTTACCAAAAAATTGGGTAATAATAAATGTATTATAACTATGGCCTGGACAGGAAGCGGGTTTAACACTTGGACAAGAATTTATCAAAACTGGAGCAGACAAAATCTGGAGCAGATTTGCATTGCAACCACTCTGCTTCTCTGTCTCATTTGTAAATCTTATTTTAGAAAATTGAGGAGAGATGCTGATTAGATGCCATGGGCAACTGCTCCAGATTCTGTCTGCTCCAGTTTTGATACATTTTCCCCCAATCTTTAAGTGGTTAAGAAACACATTTTTATTTCTGTCCGTATTGCTATTGAGGAGTGTCCCTCACTTTCTGTCTGTTAAAGCGTTGTCACAGGAAATGAGGGTAACTCTCTCTAACTGAACCCTTGATAGAATTAAAAAAAACTCAACAAGGATTCTACCCCTTCCCAACTCTATCCAAAACTAAGAAAAATGTGTTGCCTAGACAGGCAGTTTAAATGCAAAAGGGAACTCTTTCATCATTATGCGTATGCTAGAGCAGAGGTAGTTAAGTACTGTAGGCCTTCTCTCCCTCTACTTAAGGCAGCCTGGTGTTACCTTTTTCTTCCCCTCTCACATTGATGTAACTATAATCAGAGAAACCCCCAAGGCAGCTATGGGGCCTGGTGTGGGAAGGGGTCCCGTATAGTGAGGAAATTTAACTGTGAAGTATCCAATCTAGCAGAAATTAAGATAAATGCACAGGAGGAGTCATCAGCATTGCTGCCGTTTACAGATCCCTCCATCCTGTGCA
Source organism: Nanorana parkeri (assembly GCF_000935625.1). Lineage (NCBI taxonomy): Eukaryota > Metazoa > Chordata > Amphibia > Anura > Dicroglossidae > Nanorana > Nanorana parkeri. Next base: position 487,701 of record NW_017307080.1, read on the forward strand.
GTAAAGAGCATATGTTTAGATGTCTATATACAGGGCTGCCATCAGAATCCCCCCCTCCCCCCCAACACACTATAGGCCTGAGT
>NW_017307080.1:490828-499026 GCF_000935625.1 Nanorana parkeri
CACCCACTGACCCTCCCACCAAGTCCGTCTACTGGCTGTCCCACCGGGTCCTTTAGTGCACCCACTTTTATTTTAACACTCTTACAACTTAATATATAAAATTGAAACTAACACTAACTATACTCCCATTTCACTAACACTAAGGGCACTCCTTTTCACTCTTTGGTAAAGCCCAGTACAGACCAAGTTCCGCCTCCTAAAAAAAACCCTTCCTTCATGTACAGGAAGGTACCAAGTTACAGGGGAGGGGGGCCGGGACCGTACCAAGTGCTGTACTGCACTTATTACCAACAGCAAAAGAGTGGTGGACCTAATGAACAAACTGGCCCCCCAACCCTCCCAGCGGTCTCTGCACCAGAGGAGCTTGCACTCTAATGTCCACACACAGTCTCACACTATTATTATTATACATTTATATAGCTCTGACATATACTGCACTGCTGTACAGAAAATACTGAGCCAGTCACATCAGTCTCTATACAGAGGAGCTTACACTCTAATGTCCCCCCACAGTCTCACACTATTAATATACATTTATATAGCTCTGACATATACCACAGTGCTGTACAGAGAACACCGAGCCAGCCACATCAGACTCTGTATCAGAGGAGCTTACACTCTAATGCAGAATGGCACCGGCTGTAGGGCACCCCCCCAGGCTGCCTGGGCCCCTCACATGAGTATAGGCTGTCCCCTCTGATGGCAGCCCTGTCTATGTAGTATAGAGTTGTTACCCTCAAAACTTCTGTTATTGCCCAGTCACTCTGAGCTCAGCCCCGTATACTTAATGCAGCCAACATTTCCAAAGTGTCTCCTCAGCTGCGGTTTGTAGTTCTGCAAAAAAGCCATGGTTTACATAAGTTTGCATTGGGAATACAGAGTAATTGGGTCAATACCACTCTTGTTATAGGCATACTTTATGTCAAGATCAGGAGACATATTGTCATAGCTGGCACTGCTAGGTGATACAGAGAGAAGTCAGAATTTCACTATGTGGCCCCATGATCCATAGTTAAGCACCTCCCCTTTCATGACAAGTGGTAGTGGCATGGTGCTTTTCTGTTTGGTATACAACATGGAGAGTGTTGGCCACATTACACTGGAATATTTGAAGCAGAAACACTGTTTATGGCCTGTAAAGCCCTAGCCATCAAATCGGTAAACCTATCCTCCCCTATGGTAGCTCAGTGGAAATAATTAATCAATTAGATCATCCCATATGAAAAAGTTTGTATGGAGAAAGAAACTGCACTCTCAAACTCCATAAATTATAAGACCAATGGTACAACTCTACTCTTACACTAAACTTGAGAATACCAATCCGTGTCCAAGCACCACAACTAAAATACTGTTTATTTTTCCCTCTTTGTAGTAGACTTGTGCGCCGTCAAAAAATTCGTTCTGTTTCGTTTCGTTTCGGAATATCCGTTATTTCGTATTTCGTAATTCGTAACTGAACTCAATTCGGATTCGTACGAAATACGAATTTTCGTTAGTGGCGGTTATATTTTCGTAACTTTACGAACATTCGTTATGATGAAGTTAAAAAGCAAAATACCTTTGTTAATATTGGAGTGGTAGTTGTTTTTTTATCCGAAATACGAATTCCGTGAACAGATTCCGTATTCCGAATTCCGTATTTCGGACTTTAAAAAAAACTACCATCAACTCCAATATAAATGTACTTTGCTTTTTACCTTCAATATAACGAATGTTCGTAATGGAACGAAAATACGTCAACGGAATTTCGTATTTACTGCCTATATGTCACATAACACATGCACTAGGGATGCACTGATACCAATACTAGTATCGGTATCCGTGCCGATATTTTGGCGATTACTCGTACTCGCCCAAATGCTCCGATACCTTTCCCGATACTGGAACACATGGTAATGACTGCTGCTAAGGATCTATGTGAAAGGAATGAGGTGTCTGCAGGGTGGGGGTCGAGTCACCATATTGCCAGATCTGTTTGGCCAACCTCAAAGCCGATTGGCTACCGGAAGTACCAGTATAAGTACTCGGTATCGGCGAGTAACGAAATATAAATATCGGTACTCGATACCGAAAAACCGGTACAGTATTCAATAAGGACATACAAATGTCATTGTGTAGTGTTTATTTTTATGTTGCATATCTGCATCCAGATGATTCCTTATGCTCAATGTTACTCTTCATATTCCTGTACTCGTACTCTTTCTGAGTGCAACATACAGAATTTAAAAGAAAAGTGGGAATAGGGTCTCACTTGCCTGCTTCTCCACTAAGGAAACAGTTCTGTGATCTCTGGACTTTCTAGCCAAGAGTACTGCAACTGATTAGGACATGCTCATAAAATGGCCGTCAGAGTCCACGATCCCTGACTTTTTCCTAATTTCTTAATGGTTTAGCCCAATTATTAGCATATAAAAAAAACCTCCTAGTAAGACTCTGTACTATCACCAACACACCATTTACAGGAAGTTGTCTATTCATCATCTATGTATCTATGATTTATAATTGTGGACCTTCACACATGCCGGGAACTCAATCACGGTAACAGGCGTTTTTTTATTTTTTTAAAACTGTTATTTTGCAGGTTTAACTTCTCTTTTAGTAATTTCTTTATAACATTGATAGGAGAGTGCAGGATACAAAGATTTTGACATTTAACAACTCTGCTATTGCTAACAGATGTATGTAGTCTAGTTGAAATGTTTGTAGAAAGTCTTGCAGTGAACACAACACTTCACACAAGAAATATTCATAGTAAACATTATGATTTACATGTCAGCAGCCCAGTCAGTGACACTCCTATGTGAACACTTTGCTAGTCCAGAGACCTTATTTGTGCTGCAGACTAAGTTTGTGAATTTACCTAAAGCAAACGCAACAGAGTTGTTTTAATGCCCTTCCCCACTTTCCTCCGCTGACCCGCTGCTTTGCTCAACTTCCAGGAGAGAGGATGGGCTCATTCACAACAGTTCTCACCACAAAGACACACAGAAAACAATTGTTTTCTATGTGCTACATTCACACCACAATGATAGTGTGATGGCCAGCTTTACAGAGGGCTGAGAGCTCTCCCCATCCCCCATGTTACATCACTGGGACAGTCAACCAAACACATTAAGGGGACTGAGTCACATTCTCCCCCATACCTGGAGGTCCTGGAGTTGAGTATGTGCTGGGAAGCGGGGCACCAAAACGTCTGTTTCTTTGCTCTATATGGGCCTGCTTAAGGTCGGCTGGTTTAGCTATTACATCAGTGGGCCTCAACTCTGGATTCTGGGACAGATGAGGATTCCAAATCTTGCTAAAAAGATGCTCCAACACTGTCCAGACATTTTCTCCTGACATTTTGGATCTTATCATTCCCAGGATACTGCGAGAAGTCTAAGTAACATCACCCTCACCTAAGCAAGTGTGTCTGTGCTGTTACACAGGTGTAAAAATATAACACAATTCATAGTCACAGTTAATATTCATATTAATGTGAAGTGAGAATATACATAGTTAATTTTGCTTTAAAGGAGAACTATGGGGTTAAGGCTTTTCCCCATAGTTCTCCTTAGGGTAACCGGAGGACACAAACTAGCGTCCTCCCGTCACCCTAAGCTCAATATACCGCGAGCTACAGCACGCGGTATACTGAGACGCCGCAGCTGAAGCGGATCCTGAAAATTATGTCTGGATCCGCCCAGCTGCTTGAGTGACAGCTGGCTCTGCCTATCTAGAGGCAGAGCCAGCTGTACCCGCCCCCTCCCCCGTCCAATCCGCCAGTCAGCGCTGGTGGATCGGAGCGGGGAATCCAGCCCCTCCCCTGTCACAGCAGAGAGCCGTGACAGGATCGAGAGGTGAGCGAACGCCAGTATGTGTTTGCTCACTTCTCGATCTACTGAGCCGACCTGTGACAGTCTCATTGTCACAGGTCGGCGAGAACTATGAGGTGAGTGAAAAGCACTCACCTCATAGTTCTCCTTTAAGCCATGTATTATAGCTGGTTGTATAGCTAGTTATTATACTGCCATCTTGTGGGCATTTTGGTTATTGCACCATGTTTTTCTGTGTTACCTCCCATCTATGATGTATCTTCCCCTTCTTCTCCAACTAGTCCTGTGTCATGGCTGCCTACAGCAGGACCACATGTACATGCTGGCTTGGAAACATTATCATCGTTGACCTTCAAATACCATCTATTCATTAACCTCCCTGGCGGTATTCCCGAGTGTAGCTCGGGGTTACTTTTCCATACCATAAGCGGTAACCCCGAGCTACACTCGGGAATGCCGCATAGCATTTACTTACCTTGTCCCTCGAGCCGCGCTGTGTTCTGCGGCCGATGGCGGCTTCCGTCTTCCGGGTTCTGTCCCTTGCGAGCGTACGTGTCGCAGGGGGGCGGAACCGGCGGCATATTCAAAAAAAATAAAAAAACGACAAAGACAAAAACAATTCGGGAAAGAAAATAGACCGAAAAATGACATGAAAAAAATACTAAATCATACCGCCAGGGAGGTTAATCTGCTGTATCCTGTTGTCTGCTGTAACCTGCTGCAAACAATAAAGCTCTTCGTGGAAAATGTATTTGGTAAGTTCAGTTATCTGATAAGGATTGTCTGTAGGGATGCACAGATACTTTTCGAGTACCAGTGCCGATACTTGGCATTTTCATGAGAACTACCAGGGTTGCAGCTGGGACCTGGCTCTGGCACTCCACCACTGTCCTGAAATCATTAGTCTGTATTGTTTTAGAAAAACTGTCACATGACAATAAACAAAAATGTATCAGTACTCGTACTTGTAAGTACTCGGCAAGTACCAGTACTCGTACTCGCAAAACTGGTATCTGTGCATCCCTTTATTTATATTTATAAAAACAAAATCATACATTAAAACAGAGATGTACAAATCCCAGGAGCTCCGTGTGCTCCTTACAAATGACAGCTGCCTCCTAATTTTTGAATTTTTCTCTAGTCTAGTCTTGTAACTTAAAAGTATCGGTACATGCACTCGTACTTGTACCGAGTACTGTACTTAATATCTGTGCAACCCTAATTGTCCGCAATGATTATATCCGCTTATACAGGCCAGGCATAGAGGTCTCAGCAAAGGATAAATCGCTAATACAACAATCGGAGTCAGAAAAGTGTCATATACCTGCACTCCCACTGGCCACGGTAATTCTTCCCTCTAGCTCCTATATCCTTTATTGACTTATAAATGATGGAAACAACAGCAGTCAATGGGAGCAGGAAGAACTATTCATTCACACACACCCAGAAGTGTTGGATACCTGCAGCAGTCAATGAAGAGAAACACAGCGGACTTTTACCCCACAGGCCATAGGAAAGGTAAGCATATACCGGTAGCATCTTATTTAAAGGAGAACTATGACATGAGTGATTTCCACTCATCTCATAGTTCTAAGCCGACCTGTGACTGAGACTGTCACAGGTCGGCTCAGATATTTTAGCCTATACCCTATTAAGAGGTCAAAAACATTGCCAGACATATGCAAAAGGAGCAGCAAAAAGAAGAGATTAACATGTACACATACAATGGTTATTCTTCACCCTACAGTCCCATAGATAACTGCACTGACCACTTACCAGTCAAATTAAATTAGCCTTTAAGGCTAGAGTGCTCATTAAAGTCTGTTGCTATATTTCATTGTTCGAGTGTTTCAAATCTGTCAGAAAAAATTGTTTGAGCTGGCACAAAAACACTCTATGTAACATCTATATGATATTGAGAGACTGAAGAAAAGCTAAAAAACACATTTTATTACAGGGAAGATTGCCATGTGTGTGCCTGCAGTGTAGCTCAGTGACCTGTGAAGAACATTGGAACACAGCAGTCCACTTTTCCTATTAGTCTTTTTTGAGCCTGTCAGTGTCTGCTTTAATCTTACAATACAATAGTCTGGATGAGGCGTGCAGGAGCTCCTGACTCTGTGCAGCTTTTTGTTATAGACATGAAGAAAAGGCATCAAAATTGTACATCTGCTAGAGGTGAGTGTTCTATAATGGCAGCATGCATTTCAAAAAGTAAAAAGGGAATTTTACATTTTGTTTTACTCTGTTCTGTGCCATATTGCTGCTTTATATATTTTTTTAACGTTTGTGGCCAGAACATTAAAGTGTACCTTTATTTGTTTGCTTTTCCAAGTGTAGCGCATCCCTTCCGAAACCGCATACAGTAATAAAGCAATGGGTATTCCTGGGTTTCCTCTGTGATGGACCTCAATAATACATACACAGCATGCCGGCACACCTTGAGATGTAAGATACCTCGATCCTAGGGTCGGTTGCTATGGGTTACCGCAACTCAGTAATCTTCTTGTCTAGGGATATTTTCATTCACTTCACCCATTAGCACGTACCGCCCTCTATGACGGTCGATTAAAGCGATGTCCAGACTGTAAATATGATGCTGAGAAACTTTGTTGATGAACTTCAGGGACAGAGGTAGAGGGTTAGGATCATCCAGTCAGATGTAGACTACTTTAAGTGACAGGGTGTGGTAGCTGTCTTCATTCACAGCATTAAGAACACCTGGCACAGCAGCTCTTGAGGTAGAAATCTACAGTCATATTCATCCTTGGCATTGGTAGTAACCACTGGGCCCCCAGACACAGACCTCAGTGTAAGCACATGGCTAATCCCCAGGCTTCAGGCCTAGTCATATTAGACAGTCCATAGCAGCCTCCCCACAGGCAGGGCCCGGGGGAGAAAGAGAGTACTCACATGGTCCACCCCAAGTATTTATCTCCTCTCCCAGCATGCACCACTGGCCATTAACCTCACAGTGATTGGCTGGGAGGCATACAGTACCTACTCATAACAATCTCTCATTGGTTGCTCTGCTCTGTGACCAGTGGCGGAAGCAGATTGATTGGGGTTAAGGGGTTAATCTAAATGAGCACAACTCTGGCAGGACATTCAAACATTGACTTTGTTCTCTGTAAGGTAATACCATGTTATATGTTAATTACTTTCCTTAAGGTGATACCATACTAATGTTGCTGATGCCAAGTGCCTTGGCTTTTATTGTTACACAAAACCAATCTTCTGTGATGCAGTAGACATGGTATCATTCTGGGGAGGATTATAATGTTACTTACTGACCTCTTGTAATCAATATTAGTGGACGGGGTCAAAATATCGGCAAATGGACGTACTAAGTACTATTAGTGATGCACTGAAAGGAAATTTTTAGACCAAAACCGAAATTTAAAAAAATTGTCAGGCCGAAGCTTAAAATTACTTCTTTTTTCAACCGTTTAAAAAAAAAATTACATCTTTTTAAAATTATTTTATTTTTATTATTATTATTTTTTTCTTTACTTCTAGGGGCTCTGGGGAAATATCAGGGGTCTAAACAAACCCTTAATATTTCCCTTTTAAAATAGAAAAAGAGATTGAGTTCTAAATCTCTTTTTCTGCTCCCCTGTTGTGAATGAACAGGAAGCTTGTATACTGAGTGCTGCTGTCCATTTATAAACTGAGGAGATAGTATCATGTCCATAATCATGAATGAACAGAAAGTGATGTAGAGCACGTCCTGTTCATTCATAACTGGGGACACAGTAAGCGTACTATGTCCTCAGTTATTTACAAAACTCAGCGATCAGTATTGAGCGCTGAATGTTTGTACTCTGCTCTCCATCCTTACTGCTCTGCCGGTTACAGGAGGTCGAGCTCTCCTCCCCGCACGGCCTTCTGAGAGCTTCGATACAGGCGGGGGAGAGCAGCAGGGATTGGAGGGGACACAGACCAGTGCCCAGTGGAGAGGAGAGAAGCTAGGGGCGCACCCTATTTTTGGCTGCATTTTCGACCATTTTGGTACTATTCGCATTTTGCCCATAATACCATTTTCGGCAGAAATGTTTTGGCGCCCGAAATTTTGGTGCATCCTTAAGTACTATATTAGGCTGTAGGACTGTGGCCCATTTGTAACCTTTGGCTGCCTTGTGTCTTTATCTACCATTGATAACGGATCAATTTGTTTATCAATGCATGCTTGGTCATGTTCCTTAAAACACCTATTTGATAAATGTTAGTATATGTGAAGTCAAGACTAGGTAGCCAGGGAAGTATATGATGAGACTATAATAACATAGAAAACACTGTTACTATGGTAAAAGCAATGTCTTTAATATCTGATTTATTTTTTGTTACAGTAAAGTCTCATGGATCAGCAATGCGTGGCCGGGT
>NW_017307080.1:499041-517063 GCF_000935625.1 Nanorana parkeri
CAGCAGCTCTATTCGGCACTGGGCAGCAGTTCTGTGTGATGAGGGGGCGGGGATTACACCGCTCCCACTCATTGGCTGCTGCCCGGCTGGATGATACTTCACGCTGCGCCCGGAACCAGGTGAGGGGAGCAGCGTGAAGCATGTAGGGCACAGGACAGGAGGAAGAGGTCCCGGGACTGACCTCAGCGGTTACCGGGATAATAGATATCCTGGTAATCAGCGGTTACCAAGGGCCCCTTCCTCCTGTCCTGGGCCCCCTCCAAGTGGCGGAACTCCAGGGCCCGGTCGCGGCCGCGACCTCTGCGACCCTGGTAGTTCTGCCACTGCTTAAAATGTATATCAAGCCATCAACTTTTTTTTCTAGTTTTGAAGAGAATGGAGAAACATTAGAACTCCTATTGGGTTTTCACTGCTATCCAGGGCTATGTTAGATAGTTTTGCCTGTCCTGCTGAGTACAGCTATGCTGTCCTAGATTGTTCACTTCTCCTGCCTTCTCCAAACTCTTCACCCTTGTGTTAATAACCGTGTAAGAAAAACATTTTGGGCTAGATATACACCGATGCACCGGTAGGGATGCACCGATACCGATACTAGCATTGGTATCGGCGCCGATGCCGAGTATTTGTGCGATGCCTAGCTAGATACTTTCTGTATCAGGAAGCCTTGTGACTTGAGAGATCATGGGGCTGGCTTCCCGGAAAATCAGGAAGCCGGCGAAGCGTGTAATGACGCGCTGCCGGTTTCCTGATTGGTCGGGAAGCTGGCCAATCAGGAAGCCAGGGGCTGTGTAATGACGCAGCACCCGGCTTTCTGATTGGCCAGGAAGCTGGCTTCACGCTCCCTCCTCACCTCATGACGAGGGAGCATGGAGCCGGCTTCCTGGCCAATCAGGAAGCCAGGCGCCGTGTAATGACGCGGCGCCAGGCTTCCTGATTGGCCAACAAGCTGGCTCCATGCTCTCTCGTCACATAGGGGACGACTTCCCTGCTAATCGGGAAGCCGGGTGGTGAGTCTTTAAACGCTGCCTGGCTTCCCGGCTAATCAGGAAGCCAGGTTGCGAGTCATTACATTCCTGAATGGGACTTCCAGTACTCGGTATCGGCGAGTACCGAAAAAAAAAAATATCGGTACTCGTACTCGGTACCGAAATACCGGTATTGGTGCATCCTTCTAAATTATTTTTTACATTTTACAGATTACAATAACATGTCTATATTGCCTGAAGCTGACAGTTAGCTTCTTTCAATTGTCTTCAGTATAAAAGAAGTGAACAATCTAAATGAAGTTATGGACGTATAATACATTAAAACATATTCAATATTCAGATTTGTTCACTTCAAAAGTTGGGGAATGATAAAAAATCACCCATGTGACTCAATACCATAATATCACGTTTACTATTTATAAGGTAATGCCATATTATTTCTGCTTTTTTATTTATTTATATACTTTGATTTTCATTGTTATTAATAGCCTCCCCTCTCTATTTCGTTTATGTGAGAAGTATCTATGTTTCCTGAAATCAGAGTCTTTCAGGTTCTACCGTGTTTCCCCAAAAATAAGACACTGTCTTATATTTTTTTTGCCCCCAAAAACCACACTAGATCTTATTTTCAGGGGATGTCTTATTTTTTTTTTAATGTGCAACAAAATGTACAACAATCTAAAGTCATTCATGTACAACAATCCAAAGTTATCTGGTATCCCTCCGCCTGTCACAGTAACTGGCGCTATAGAGGAAGTATCTGCTAATGCGGCTCTGCTCCCTCCGCCGCCGCAGCCTTGCTTTCTACAGCGCCGGCTTACTTTGCCACCAGGGACAGTGGTACCAGCGGTGCAGCAGTGGGGACATCAGACAGTGGGCAGCGTGGTAAAGTACGGTACCATTTACCGGTACACATTACAGTACAGTACCATTACATTAAGCAGTGCCTTCAGGGGGACTTGGTGAAGTATGGTCCTGGAGTGCTCCCTGTCACTGCGCTGTCTGGAGGGAGTACCCTGTCATCCCCTTAATGCAGTATGTCCCTGCAGGCTGATACCATCTCTCCTGCAAGTTCCCCCTCACATGCTACCACCAAACTAGGTCTTATTTTTGGGTCTTATATTACAGGAATCCTGAAAAATAGTGCCAGGTCTTACTTTCGGGGTAGGCTTTATTTTCGGGGAAACAGGGTAAGTTGCTCTTACAAAATGATAGATGGAATTGATTGGCATAGATGAAACAGATGCTTTTCTTATATAAACTTACTATGCATTAAGCCACCGGTAGGCAACCTTGGCACTCCAGCTGGTGTGGAACTACAAGTTCCATGAGACATTGAGTCACAGGCATGACTCCCAGGGGCAGAGGCATGATGGGACTTGCAGTTTCAGAACAGCTGGAGTGCCAAGGTTTCCTACCGCTGCATTAGGCTAATGGCCTCATCTCCAGTACCAGCGTTTCAGTTTTATTGATTTTTCTTATTTCTGTTCTAATTTCTGACATGCAGAAGAGATTCTTTCTTTAAGATGAACACTGCTGAAGGCTTGCTCTGTTATGAAGTGTTGGCAGCTCTGCATATCCTTTCTTTATGTTTCTTATCATGACATTCTTGAGCCCTGATGTCAGTCAGCCAGGACTAATGCCAGGAGACAGTCCTCCTTTCACAGCTGGCTTTATTTTAAGGTCAAAAGTCATTAAAAATAAATCAATATCCATTTTCTTTTGTGAACCCACCACAGCCGGCTGATGCCATGTCCTAACAAGTAATATTGAGTGTTCTGCAACCTGCATGTTGTTCCTGCTGAGAAGAGGCCTGCAGTTCATTAAGTTGAATGTTCTCCTAGTCCCACCTGGCAGTATATGGGTTAACATCCAGAGCTATAGTCTGTCTCCTCTGGGAACCCCAGCCGTGCACAATGGCTGCATTCATAGCTGGCTTAGGGGGGAAAAAACGCCTTATTCCTTATTACTGGTCATGTTTGGGTCATATTGACTGAAGTACATACAGCAAAACAGCTGCTGGGGACACAGTAGACTTTCCTATGTGCAATGTGCAGCTTACATCTCGTTTCACTATGAAGTGGCTATACTGACATTTTCCTGCCTCTTGTGTTTTTGCGGTAAAAGAAGAGATCCATTTAAATTTTAAAAAGCCGACTGCTCCGGCTTATGGCAGGCATTTCAAAAGGCAGTGGAGTGCAGTAACCGATTAGCAACCTATCAATTCCCCTTTTCTTAGTTTAGCACTGGACTGTGTAATGTAGAAGTGATTACATTCATAAAGGACCACCATAAAGTTAAACATAGTATAAGGCAGTGGTACTCGAACTTTCTAAACCCTAGGGCCAGGTCACTGTCCTTCATGGAGGGGCCAGAAAATGGCCAAAATTGGGCCGGAACGCACTGCATCTAGTGTGACTGAGCCCTTACTTTACTCAACCACTACAATGGTTGTTAGTTGTTTTAGTGAAGAGTGGCTCTTCCCAACAAATTAAAAAGTGAAAGTGTCCATGCAGGGGAACCCCTTGCCTGCGCTCCCTTGCAGCTCTATTACAGCTGGAACTGAAATCACCAGTGGGAGTAAATAATCCCCCTTGTCTTGTTGGTCAGTGGGAATAAAAAAATGCCAGTCAGTTGGCATAGGAATAATGTCGAATTGTTGGATTCAGTGGGAGTATTTGTGCCCCAAACACCAGTTAAAGACAAGCAACGGGTCATTTCTGGCCTGTATGCCACAGTTTTGGGACCACTGGTATAGGCAGGCCCGGATTTCCCACAAGGCCACCGAGGCCCGGCCTCGGGGCGGCAGAGTGCCGACGGGCGGCAACATGCTGAAGTAGTTTCTCAATTGTTTTCCCATGCCACAATAATATTCCTTAAAGCGGAACTACAACTATCTATCCCTTACAGCCAAGGAAGGTGCCATCCTGGCCTCTATTTGGTTGGGAGTTGCTATGGTGCTGCACATGTAATCAGCTATGACACCAGCCATTTGAGGGCTTTAAAGTTTGGTTGAGAGCTAAAATAAGCACAAAGGCAAGCTTGACAGTTGGCAGGGCCAGCCTTAGGGGTGTGCGAGCCGTGCGGCCGCACAGGGCGCCATGGCAACAAGGGCGCTGTGCGGCCGTCACAGCTCGTCCTGTGGGCGGCTTCTCTCCCCCTCACTGCTGGCCATCCGATATGACAGCGCTCCCTCGTCCGCCCCCCCACTTCACATGGCGTCATGTAACGTCATGCTCCCAGCCTCTATGATGGTGGCACACATTCACAAAACACGCCGGGGGCCAACACGGCCGCCCCACATTCTCAAACAAATGATTATTATTATGCGCCTGAATACATTTCTCGTATATTTCGGACATATAGTAATTCATTCATTTACAAGTAGTCTGGGTTCTGTGTTGTGTTTTCTATTTTTATTTTTCTAGATATACTGACTTGAAAAAAGGATCGGCATGACAAACTGACACTTTATTTTTATAGACTCTATTGTATTTTGACATTTATTGTTTGCCTTCTGTTGTTTTATTTGATAAGAATACTTCTATTGTGCCTACAGGTTTAATAACTTTGAATCAAAGTTTTATTTTTATCATACTTATTAATGTTTCTTTGCGGCTTAACAAAATAGGAGTCTTTAAATGGTGCGGTGGGGAAAATGGGTGTGGTTACTGGGGGTGAGGCCGCTAAAGGGTGTGGCCACGGAGGGGTGTGGTCACTGAGGGGCGCTGTAAAGCTTTCTCGCACAGGGCGCCTAAAGGCCTAAGGCCGGCCCTAACAGTTGGCATGCCTTAAAAGTAACTATTTTGGGAGACATGAATTTGTTGGGTAAAAGTTCCTCTTTAAGCACTATTTAACATGACTTAAAGTAGAGCTGTACTTTAAAATCACATACACATAGAAGGAAAACTTTAAACTTACTGTCTCTCCTGAACATTTTCTACAGCCCATGCACACTGGGATCTTCATTGGAGAGAATGTAATATGCCAACTAATTTTCAGAAGAGACTCTGGATTGGAGACATGTGAGCATTTAACTTGAAGGGGAGAGTTGAGAGCTTACATTAATGCTTAATAAATGTGTAGTTACACTTTAATTCAGACACTTACAGTTTAGAGAATACTTTTTTTTAAGAAGAGTGCAGCTTGTCCCATTATTGTCCCTCTGCCCAATGTGCATGTGCTAACTCTATAAGCAATGCAGAAAAGGGAATTCATTGTTTCAGGCTAATGTTGTCCCTTCACTGGCATTTTCATGAGAATTCTGCTCCTGGGCTCATGTTCATGTGACGCCTTCTAGGTCTACACCCATTTTTCCCCATGATGCCCATACAAATGTAGGGCATCATGGAGACTGAGCATGGGCAGGCTTCCTATACTCCGTAAAACAGTTTATTGTACTAAACATGGCTCCAGCATAAAAGCAGAGAAAAGCATAAATGGAACATGGTTGCCCTAGGAGGCAACAAAAATTTATTATATATTGCAGCTTACAAGTTTGGATGATGTGCCTATATTATTTGTTTTCAAACGTTGTTTGCCTTTGCTTTCACCTGATAAATCTGACTTAGAGGGGTGTAGTTACATAGTCCTCAACTCCTCAAAGAACAATGAGAACAATGTCATTGTTAAGGGTCAGCACAGGCAGAGACCACAGGAGGTTATCAGCTCACAACATTTCTAGGAGGATCAACTGGTATCTTTTTGAACTTATCAAATAGATGTAATAAAATGCTTTCAATGGTATATTTAAGAGACCAAAATAGAGCAAATATTAAATTTTTGTTTTTGGGTTTAGAATTGCTTTAAGAGTGAATCCTCAGGTCTTGCATCTATAGGACATAGATGCAAGACCTGCACAGGGCAAGCCATCCATTCAGTAGTTTACCCGCTAAGTTGCCTGCATGTAAGATAAACTGTCCGGTTATTAACACACTAACCAGTTAAGCTAAGCTGTCCACATGGGGAGCAAGTTGTCTAGTGATTACTCTACTGGCAGGGCCTTAGCTAAACATTTTGCATGGCTGTATGGTAGTTACTGGTCTTGAGAGGCCTACCACTGACTAGTGATTCCGCAGCATTTTTTCTCCCACTGACCACTGATGTTGGGACAGTCTTCCTCCCAATAAACACTGATATGGGTAATTTTTTCCTCTCACTGACATACCATTTAAATTCCACCTCCTGCCACTTGTTGCCACTCCTGCCTCCTGGATTCTGTGATACAGCCTGGGACATGGACACTGCAGGACAGTGTCCAAAATTGTGGATTTGGGACACTTGGCAGCTATGCAGTCAGAGGAAGCATGGGTGCAGTAGTACATTTTTGCACAAAAAGGGTTAGACTGTCTCTGAAATTAGGTTATATGGTGAATCTCATTATAAATAATTATTACTGTAGTTCTTCCTTTAGGCTTCCTGAATCCTACATTTTCAGTGTTGTTCAGGGATGAGCAAACATGAGAATACAGAATTGCATATTATTCCCATAAAACCTGCTGTATGACAGATTTAGAATCATCATTCAGTGTGATCTGAAGCATTTTCTCAGAGCCACTAGGCTGTCTCATACCAAAATTCTCCAATGCCCCATTAAGGAAGCAGAATCTGGCAGCAGGAAGGGGGCCAAAACCCAAAGTCTGTACTGGGAATGCAGAATTCTCTCACTGCTGATAATACATCCACCAGTATAGACCATAAACATATAAGCCTTCCATACTGTTATTTCATTTGTGATGCAATTCATTGTTAATGGCACCCTAAACTTGTCAAGCAAGACATGTTTTATGTGTGCTCAAAGGTACCCAGCAAACGCACACAAAAAAGTGCAATTTAAAAAAAAAACCGCATAAAGCACAATAAAGGTACATAAGCTTGCATTGCAGTTAATTGGCTGCCCTACACGTGACGCACAAAAAATGCACATAAAAAAGTACAGAAACACATTACCTAATGTAATGCATCGCAAGTGTGAATGGGGACTACCAATCCAATGTATACAAGTCCAATCTTTTTTTATCATATCATGTCACTGTATAAGAACCCTTGCAGTGGGGCTACCCCCATACTGCAAGGGTTAACTGCTCATTTCTGTCTAGGTTATACTCACCTGGTTAAAGTAGAACTATGGGGTAGACCTTCTTTCTGCATTTTTAGTTTTCCTATGAAACAGGAATACATTTTGCAATGTAATCCTGTAATCAAAAATGCACCATAAGCTTAAAATTCAGTGTAATATACTGTGGGCAGGGCTAAGCTCTATGCTGAGAAGCAATTCCGACAATATTGTTGAGATCCTCCTCTCCATTTGAGGAGCAGCAGCTTGTAGGGGCTGCTGTGCGTTAATGAGAACCTGTACAGATGCAGTAACTCAGGGCACATCCTATCAGAGTTTATTCATGTCAGGTCACAGGTCTATGAACACTAGAACATCCATCCTGCAGTTTTTTTTAATTCCCCCACAGAGATACAGACAGCAGAGTGCAGAAGAGGGGGGTGAGACTGCAGCTGAACTGACTGTCTTAGTGCTGATGTGGTATGTGTATTGTCTGGAGACTTTATTAAAGTGGTACCCTGATGTGAATAAGCCCCCTGCCCGTGCCCCCACCACCAACGTCCCAGGACTTGTGGGGAAGATGCTCTTGTCCACAACGCCACAGGGACAAGGTGCTTTCCCAGGCGCGACCCTGGAAAAGCACCCTCTCAGTGCCGAGGGCATGTGGCCTGGTATGGGGGGAGCGCTCCCTCGTTCCCCCCTTTCCGGCCTTGCCAGGCCTATGGTCGGATCAAGGGTCTGGTATGGAAATTTAGGGTAGGGGGGACTGCAACATTCCCCCCCCCCCCGTGTGGGGGGGGGGGGGTTCCCCCTTAAAATTCCTACCAGACCTTAGGGGTCTGGTATGACTTTTGAGGAGAACCCCATGCTTTTTTTTTTTAAACGATTTGGTCCCTCTTAACATTCCTACTAGACCTAAAGGGTCTGGTATTGTTTGGGAGGGGGAACTGCACGCTTTTAAGAAAAAAATTAAAGTCATTTTTTTTTTTCTTTGGAAATGTCAATTTTTCTGCAGCAGGTTCTATACATCGTACAGATGTGCCACTTTACAGGCAGGTTAAGGGGACCCCCCAAGCACGATATTTAAAGGAATTTGTAATTTTTATTGTTACCCTTTAAGTGATGATAAAATTACTGCTCCTTTAAAAATTGTATTTTTTAAAAGTTTTTTTTCCCATTGACTCCAGGGCAGTACCCGGATCCCCATACACTTTTTAGGGGCAATAAATTAAATTTAAGGCTTCAAAATGGGTGCATTTGATTTTCAAAGTTCTACCCCCATAGACTTGGATTGAGTTTGAGTTCGAATTCAAACTTTTCCCAAGCTCGAAAGTTTGAATTCGAACCAAACATGGGGTTGTTCGGCTCATCACTACTGATGGTGAACTGAAGGAGTGCACATGGCAGGCTGGCAACATTGCTGCTACTTGTGTGCCACTGATTCCCCTGTGCCTCCTGCAAAATGTTGTAGGAACTGGAAATATGAGAAGCAGCGGCATTCATTGGTTGTATAACCAATCTGCAATCTCATAAATCTGGGTAAATAAGGGTAAAAGTTACATATTCATTCCCTGAGGTCTACAGACAGCCTAAAGTGAATCTGTACTTAGCCCATGTAGTTAACATCTCTTCGCTAACCCATTGTTCTGTTTGCCCACTGGAGACAAGTAAATAAGCCCTAAATAAGCTCACAGTAGTTCTCATAGGTGCCTACACATAGCTAAGGACCTCCTCCTGGTGTCTTGTGGTTTGCTGCTAACTCTGCCTAGCACTGTATTACATGAGGTAGTGGGAAATTCCCATGCTCCTCCAAACCCATGTATACCAGGTATGTTGCTTGGCTCTAGCAGGTGAAGGGGGTGGCAGGAGAGAGTGAATCTACTACTTTTACCAGAATGGGCAAAGAACATGCTCAACTTTAAAGCTGGCTGTAAACATAAAAGGGCAGTCAAGTATGTGGACATGAGCTGACCACCCACAGGATCTCTGGCAACCACTGTTTCACTAAATATGATCGATCACAATGGGAAGCCGTTCATCTTTAAACCTATGAAGCAATATGGGAGAGGTGTGCTGTAGACTCCTCAGGTGCGAGCTTGCTTTTCCAAAGGGAACAATAGTGATCAGACAAGGTTTTTCAACATGTCAAAGCACTGTCCTCTCTGATGAGCATTAGCTGGCAGTGTTGGTGGGCATCTTACAAACATAAAATCAATGCCTAATCTGTCTGCAAAAAGCCAGATTGTGAAATCAATGTTTTCCAGGCTTCATATATATTGTCTTATGCAGAGCCCTTGTCCTAGTAGGCTTGGGAGAAATGTCTTTGTGTCACCTTCCTGGTACTACCAATGTAGAAAAAAAACCCAGACAAGTCATTCTACTATACAGAGGATAAAGACTATACTTGTGCATTCTATATTGGACACATGATAAGGTTTTGATAAATCACTCAAGCAACCTGGTTAAGCGGCATTCATTGGTTGTATAACCAATCTGCAATCTCATAAATCTGGGTAAATAAGGGTAAAAGTTACATATTCATTCCCTGAGGTCTACAGACAGCCTAAAGTGAATCTGTACTTAGCCCATGTAGTTAACATCTCTTCGCTAACCCATTGTTCTGTTTGCCCACTGGAGACAAGTAAATAAGCCCTAAATAAGCTCACAGTAGTTCTCATAGGTGCCTACACATAGCTAAGGACCTCCTCCTGGTGTCTTGTGGTTTGCTGCTAACTCTGCCTAGCACTGTATTACATGAGGTAGTGGGAAATTCCCATGCTCCTCCAAACCCATGTATACCAGGTATGTTGCTTGGCTCTAGCAGGTGAAGGGGGTGGCAGGAGAGAGTGAATCTACTACTTTTACCAGAATGGGCAAAGAACATGCTCAACTTTAAAGCTGGCTAAAAAGGGCATAAAAGGGCAGTCAAGTATGTGGACATGAGCTGACCACCCACAGGATCTCTGGCAACCACTGTTTCACTAAATATGATCGATCACAATGGGAAGCCGTTCATCTTTAAACCTATGAAGCAATATGGGAGAGGTGTGCTGTAGACTCCTCAGGTGCGAGCTTGCTTTTCCAAAGGGAACAATAGTGATCAGACAAGGTTTTTCAACATGTCAAAGCACTGTCCTCTCTGATGAGCATTAGCTGGCAGTGTTGGTGGGCATCTTACAAACATAAAATCAATGCCTAATCTGTCTGCAAAAAGCCAGATTGTGAAATCAATGTTTTCCAGGCTTCATATATATTGTCTTATGCAGAGCCCTTGTCCTAGTAGGCTTGGGAGAAATGTCTTTGTGTCACCTTCCTGGTACTACCAATGTAGAAAAAAAACCCAGACAAGTCATTCTACTATACAGAGGATAAAGACTATACTTGTGCATTCTATATTGGACACATGATAAGGTTTTGATAAATCACTCAAGCAACCTGGTTAGAACATACAGTATCTGGTGATGCAATTATATAAACTCCTAGTTATAAATGGGATACACCAAGGCTGAACATATGTCCTGCTTTAAATAGGACAGTACCATTATTTCTTTATATTTTGTCCCATATCCCGTTTTTTCTTTTAAAAAATCGATTTTGTGCCGTTTTCCTTCTTAGGAGTGCGCCTCCTTAATGAAATCAACCTTAACTTCTACATCCATGCGGCCAGCCGGTCTCATTAACCAGTTGACATCCGTGGTGTTAAACCCCCTTCCCATCCAGGCCATTTTTCAGTATTCAGCGCTGTGGTACTTTGACTGACATTTATTCCGTCATGCAACGCTGTACTGAAATTAATTTGATACCCTTTTTTGGGGACAGATAGAGCTTTCTTTTGGTGGTATTTATTCACCACTGGGGTTTTTATTTTTTACTGTATTAAGGAAAAATTACCAGGAGGGGCACAGAGAGCACTCCTAAGAAGCCTCTGCTGGCGCTCATTCTTCCTCCGCAGCAGCACTTGACTTGGAGGAAGTTACATATAGGCGCACAGAGCACACTCTGCGCCTATACGTAATTTCCTCCCAGTCAGTGCTGCCAGGAAGGAAGAATAAGCGCCGGTGGGGACTTTAGGCAGCCATTTTATATGATCAACAGCAGAGCTTTTATCTTAGGAGTGCAGTGCTCCAGAGGGTTAAGAAATCTCAAGGTTAATGGCATAGTTCTCTGCTCCTCAGACTGACACAATGGAAGGATATGAGGCAGTATAGGAAGGCAGTGCAGAAAGAATGCACTGCATTGTATGACTTGTCACTGAAGAATAATTGTTAATTGTTGAGATGTGCATTTCGATTCGGACAAACTGCCAAATCAACGAATTGCTGTCAATTCGGTAGTTCATCCGAATCCGAATTACTATATACCCGAATATATAAATTACTATATATTCGGGCATATAGTTATTCATTGTATCGCTGACATCTAAGAGCATCTGATGTCACGTAAGAAGACACACCACCCTCTTGGGTGAACCAATGTGCAGTTTCAGATTCAGAGGCTCGTTGCCTCCGAATCCAGAACAGCATTATAACTAATTTTGTCCAAAACATTATGCTGTACACATCTACAATATTGTCATAAAACTTTTGTTATCATCTTACTTTTTCATGAATACAGAATATTAAAACCGTCCCGTTTCTGCCATCCCAATGTCCTGTTTTTGGCTTAAGGAAATATGGTCAGCCTAGATACACCAGTCTTGCAAGCTAACCACTCTGTGGTTTTAAATAAGTACCAAAATCATGTTCTTTCCTCACAAACAGTCCCCCAAATGTTAGTTGATAAATAAGTAAAATACTGGGGTATCAAAAAGTAATGTCTGATGAGATCTAGGGGTTACTTTCCTAAAGACAAATAGGCTATTCATTTTACAAGGGAATTTGCACTTTGCAGGGCTAGTTTCCAGAGGCGTAACTAGATCCTTCAGCCCCCCGGTGCAAGAAACCATGAAGGCCCCCCAACCGCCATGGCACCGCATGGTTAACAGGAAGGCTGTGGAGGTCCCCAGCAAGCGCGGGACCTCAGGCAGCCGCTTGTTTCAAATTTTAGTGCCGGTGTTCTGTCGAGAACGCCGACCCAGGATCTGCGCTTACATACAGACGGGATTAACGAGAAACTGGCATTTATTTACAAAGCATTTGTTCGTAATGGTTAATTGTGACCGTTAATAATATGCCCTTCCATGGCAGTAAATGATGGATGGAATATTATTAACGGTCACAATTAACAATTCAAACGAAATACTTTGTAAATAAATCCCGGTTTCCTCGATAACATTGGTCTGTGCGCAAGCGCAGATGCTGAGGTCGGCAAATTCGACTACATCAGCGTTCTCCACAGAACACCGGTATCTGCGTTTAGTATCGGGGCATTTTCACGAGTATGAGTACTTGTGAAAATTCCCAGTATTGGCACTGGTGTATCCCTACTTAATAATATAATGCATTGCTGGGACCTGTAGTCCTACATAGTTGGTGCTATTCTGCATTGCTGTATAATCATGATACAGCAATGCAGACTAACACCAGCTATGCGGGACTACAAGTCCCAGCAATACATTATAATAAAAGTCAGCTATGCAGAATACCACCAACACACCCGTCCCGTCCCGTCCCGTCCCCCCTCCCAACTCTCTTCTTCGTCTCGGCAGCCAGGGGGCGGAGCTAAGTGGAGAGGGTCCGCACACAGCACATTCTACGGCACAGCCGCCCGTACATGATGCGGGTGGAAGCGCGGCAGGGAAGGAGTGGCACGATCAGGGGGGGGGGCCTCTTCTTCCTCGCTGGGCCCCCCCAGCAGGCAGAACGCCAGGGCCCGGTCGCAGTTGCAACCGCTGCGACCCTGGTAGTTCCACCAGTGCTAGTTTCCCTTAGTTTGGCGAATGAGGTGATATTTAACTTTGCAAAGAAAATCAAATCACGAGCAAGGAAATAAAAAATAAACCAACAGTATTATTGCTCATACAAGATTGGTTGATGGAAGTCAGCAGAGCTTTACCTTTTTCACTAAACTAAAGGGAAACTTCCCTTGCAAAGTAAAAATTCCCTTGCCAGGTGAACATCCTATTCACCTTTAGGAAATCAACCCCCTAGAGCAGAAGTAGGTAAACGCCAGCCTTCCAGGTGTGGTGAAACTACAAATCCCATATCTGCCACAGGTATGGAGTCATACCTGTGGCTGTGCCAGAGTCTTGCAATGCCTAATGAGATTTGTAGACGCAACACAACTGGAGGGCTGGTGTTTTCCTACCCCTGTCCTAAAATGTAATTATGCAGAGATGGAAACAATGAATATACATACAGATAGCCTATAACTTCCTCTACTTAGAGTTACCCCTTAATATATGCATTTTGGCCATTGTTTTACCCAGGCCTCAAGTGCATTTTGGAAAAATTCTATTTCTTTGGACAAGGAGGGCTTACATTGCTCCACTCAATGCCTTGCCAACAATTCCAGTTTCTCACTTTTTAATCTTCTTTACCCAATGCCTAACTTTGCGCCCATCAATTACTGCATCGCCATGTATGTATGTATGTGTATGTATCTCAACAGCCAAACAACTCTCTATCGTCAGAAACTCAATTACCGCTCTTTGTTTCAACCTCTCATCCATGATTTAAAAACCAGAAGCCCCCAATGATTGAGTTAGACCATATGTATGACATATATCAGGCATTTTATTATTGGTCCACATGAACAGAAATGAAACAACCAGCATTATGTTTTGATACCCCCTCATATTTCATTTTGATTGTGTTTTTAGCAAAACAGATGATATATATTCTCATTTAATATTGTAAAAATGACTGGTGTAATCAAATGAAACATATCATTATAATTATTCATGCTCCAGTATGACTTGTTATAAATCCTATGGTCAATGGCAGGATAGTAGTGGTGATTCTCGGTGGGCTGTAGTGCAGCTGAGAAACTGCAAAGGCAACATAAACCCTTTTCGTTCACAAACGGACAGAGAGGATTGTTTTTCCTGGCATTAAATTAAACAAATCTATCAAAGCGCAAAGCACTTAGGTTGTCAAGCATACAAATGTCTAATGCAATTATTTGTTCTGAGTACCAAATAACTGAATTTCTGTTCATCAAATTACAGTGAGTAAAGATTGGTTTCCTGAAATTACCAAGCGTTAGTGTTTTTATATAAACCGTAAATCAAGCGCATACTGTTAAGGTGCCCACACACCTTGCGATAATTGTACGATAATCGCGGGAAATCCTGCGATCGTACGATTATCGTAAGGTGTGTGGAAGCCGTGCGACCTCTACTACTGTAAGGTCGCACGACTTTTATTTTACGAACACGTTCGAAAACCCGCCGAGAATCATACGATTTTCGGCGGGTGTGTAGCATGTTCGTAAGATAAAAGCGGGACGGCCGGTGTGCGCAAGCGCACACTGCCCGTTCGGCATTGCGATCATCGCAAGTACGATCTGCCTGTCCAAGATAGGCAGATCGTACGTTTTTTAAATTACCTTACAACCATCGCAAGACAAAAGTCTTGCGATGGTTGTAAGATGTGTGCCCAACCTTAGAATTTACTAATGGCGGACAGAAAATTGGAGCAGTTGCCAAAGCAAACAATCACATTCTGGATGTCTTTTTACTACTGCGTGTTGTGGACTGAAAACTAACACCTGATTAGTTGGTGGGTTCTCTGTGATTGTACAGGGGGTGGCATTTCGATACTGTGCTCCCCTGACAGACATTTAACATGAAAGCCCCATTGATGTGAACCAGTGGCGTAACAACCGGGGGTGCAGCAGGGGCGCGGGCACCGGGCGAAAAGTGAAGGGGGGGCGCCAGCCGAAAATGGCACTTTCGGCTAAATGCCGAAAGTGACATTTTCCTGCCGTTTTGTCGGCGCGGCCGTGATTCCTTTCATCCCCGCTGGGACACAGAGCAGTGCCCAGCAGGGATGAAAGGAATCAGAGAGAAAATGACAGCCGGCCGAGCGCTGCGGGACGAGCGCTGTGAGCGGCCGGTGTCTTTCCTCCCACACCGCTCGGCCGCCTATCACAGTGCAGCAGAGCGGTGTGGGGGCGGAGACAGCCAGCGCTGTCACAGGAGGCTGGGCTCTCCTCTTGCAGCCTCCTATGACAGTGTGTGTCAGAGAGGAGAACGGGTACAAGCACTCAGTGATCAGTGATCGCTGAGTGTTTGTACATAATTGAGGACCTGGTATGTAAACTATATCCTCAATTATGAATGAATGGGAGTGATCTATATCTCCTCCTGTTCATTCATAATTGTAGTTATAGTAAACATACCATGTTATCAATGAACAGGAACACTCATAAAGGATTCCTGTTCATTGATAACAGGGGACACAGAAAAAGAGATTGAGGACTCTGTGTCCTCAATCTCTTTTTCTATTTTTAAAGGGAAATATCAGGGGTCTGTTTAGACCCCCAATATTTCCCCGAAGCCCCTAAAAGTAAAGTAAAAAATAAAAATATTTAATAAAAAATTAATTAATAAATAAAAATTGATTTAAAAAAATGAAAAAGTTTCAAAAAAAATAAAATATTAAAATTTGAAAAATTAAAATAAAAACATGTGTGTGTGGGGGGGAGGTGCAGGGTACAGTTCCAGTGGTAGTTTATATAATGGGGGGGGGGGGCGAAAAAAAAATTTCTGCCCCGGGCGCCCAGAACTCTGGTTACGCCACTGATGTGAACTGATTTTCTATATATATTGGAGACAGGTAAACAATTATTAATAATTGTAATTCTTTTTTTTCCTTTTAATACATAATAAGAGTTTATGAAACATTTTCAAATACATGAATACAAAACTAAAATATACAAAAGAGTAAGAGACCAAGTACCAGTGTTGGGCTCGATGTTCGACCCAAACGTGAGTTCGACTGGAACATCGGCAGTTCGTGTGTTCGGCAAGCACACGAACTGTCACGATGTTTGGCAGGCTGTTCGCCCGGCGAGCATCTCACACAAGGCACTGTGCCTTGTGAGCCCTGATTGGCTAAAGCCTTTCACCTGACCACAGGTCAGGTGCAAGACTTTGCCCAATCAGGGTGCAGAGAACTGTGAAGCCATGATTGGGCAAAGTCATGATGACTCTTCCCAATCATGGCTCACCTGTCACAACTGTAAACAGTTGGGCGGAGCTAGCTGTCACTGCTAGCTCCACCCAAACGTTTATATATTACCGGCATTTGTCAAAATGCTATTATGCGGTGGGTGTTCGTCGTAAGTGAACAAGATGGCGTCCGTCGTTTTAAAAAAAATTATTTCTATTTATTTTTTATTTCATCGAATCGTCGTGTACAACGCTGGATGTTGTTATTGACCATGGATTACATCGGTGAATCCTTTTCTGGCGTTTTTTTTTTTTTAAACTAAAAGACTTGTCAAAAACATGTCTTTTTGTTTTTTTTCCAAATAAAGGATTTTTTCAAAAGTCTGGACTTTTCATTGAAATTTGATTTAACCCTTTAGTACATGGGTAAAGGTACAAGTACCCCTTACTCATTCACAAGGTTCTGGTAGGACTTTTTGGGGTACCAAATGCTTTTTTTTTTTTTTTAAATGTGGTCCCTCCTAACATTCCTACCAGACCTAAAGGGTCTGGTATTGTTTGGGAGGGGGAACCGCACACCTTTTTTTTTTTCTTTTCTTCATGTCATTTTTTTCTTTATAAATGTCACATTTTGCTGCAGCAGCTTCTATATATCATGCAGATGTGCCACTTTACGGGCAGTTTAAGGGGACCCCCCAGGCATGATATTTAAAGGAATTTTTCATTTTTATTGTTGCCCTTTAAGTGATGTTAAAACCACTGCTCCTTTAACCACTTCCGGGCCGGCCGTAGTAAAAAAAACGGCCGGCCCGGAGCTCTCTAGATCTGAGCGGGCGTCTTTAGACGTCCGCTCAGACACGCACCCTCGCGCGTGCAGAACCCATACATACAAACATGCGTCGGGGGCGCAAAAACGACAATTGCGCCCATTACGCCGCACATGTTACATATCGCCGCGAACGTCGCAGTGAGAGCAATACATCTAGGGCCATCAATCACTGATAACACTAAACTGATGAGCGGTAAAAGCTTTTAAAGTGTCGCCTATGGCCAATTTTGGGTATGGTAGTGTTCTGCGATTTCGCGGGTGTGCGCAATTTTAAAGGTTGACATGTTTGGTGTCTATTTATCCGACGTGACCCCGTCTTTTATATTTTACCAAAAAACTGGGTAGTAATAAATGTTTCCTAACATAATGTTAAAAAAAACTTTTTTTTTTCAAAATTTTCTTTAATTTTTCCTAATTATAGTAAAAAATAAAAACCCCAGCGGTGATTAAATACCACCAAAATAAAGCTCTATCTGTCCCCCAAAAATGGTATAAAATTAATTTCAGTACAGCATTGCATGATGGAATAAACTTCAGTCAAAGTACTGCAGCGCTGAACACTGAAAAATGGCCTGGCCAGGAAGGGGGTCTAAACACCTGGTCTTGAAGTGGTTAAAAACTGTATTTTTTAAAAAGTTTTTCTTTTCATTGATTCCTGTCCCCCAGGGCAATACCAGGATCCCCATACACTTTTTATGACCAATAAATTGCATATAAGGCTTCAAAATGGAGCCATTTTGATTTTCAATGTTCTACCCCCATAGACTTGCCTTGAGTTCGAACTTTCCCCACACGGGGGTCTTCGGCTCATCACTACAAAGTACAGGATTGTGCATGTGCAAAATATATAAGTCAATATCCTCATCTCATTATTATATAATATTGTATGTCAAAAAGCCTGGTGGAGATATTCTCTCTATATCTCATTAGAAATGTGGTGCAGATGGGATCATGAGTATAATAAGTGGAGAGGCGGAAGATTTTAGTTTAAAAGAAAGTAAGGGCTACTTTTAGAGTGCTGAAAGGGTGCTGATATGAGAGAAAACTTAATGAAAGGAGAAGAGGGAAGAAGCAAGAAGAGGGAGCAGAGAGAGAGA